>NW_026924904.1:0-24549 GCF_032062105.1 Saccostrea cuccullata
CAGGAAGTGCAGATTCAAGTTTGTTCAAATCATGCCCCCCAGGGCTAAGGTGGGGCCAAAATGGCCGACCCAAGTTTTACATAAGGATATATAGGGAAACCTTTTAAAATCTTCTTTTCAAGTTCTTCAAAGCTATAATTTGTGATATTTATATGGAATCATCCTCAGGTAGTGTATATTCTAGTTTGTTCAAATGATGACCGCCTGGAGGGGGGGGGGGGGTAAATTCAAGCCCGATGTGCTCAGGTGAGCGCTGTGGCCCCTGGGCCTCTTGTTATTTTTTCTTACCATTCGGTTTTTGTCAACAAACAAATGACTCAAGAACAGAAATAGGAGTATCAGGCTCTGTTACTTTTGATGGTTTACATTCTTCTGACTTACAAGTCTGAGTTTTCATATTAGACACAGGGGACAAATATGGGTAAAATTAAAGTGAATCGGCTATTCTCTGGTCAGCCTTTCCTTTTATGGAAAAGTTGTTGGAAACTCCAAAAGTGATTGATTGCTTTCACAACAAACTTTTTCGGTCATAAGTCTGTGCATCATTTGATTTCAAATAAGAGAGAAAAACGAAAAAAATCTTTCATTTGTAGAAAAACTAAATAATATCATAACCCGATCTGAAGGAGAGGGGGGGGGGTTTACTGTTTTACCCTTGTGTGTCTGTCTGTCCATATGCATGTCTGTCCGTAACAAATTTTCATCGTAGTTTAACTAGTTTTCTCAGAAACTGATCATTGCAGAAGCTTTTACATTTTTGTTCAAATCTGATGCCAATTCCTGCTTGTCTGTGTGTCTGTCCATTTCATACACAACAAATTTTCGTCACAGTTTTCTCAGCATCTTTTCATTGTAGATGCTTGAAATTTTAACACATTATTATACCCCCTGCAAACGAAGTTTGGGGGGGGGGTACATAGGAGTCACCTTGTCCGTCTGTCTGTCTGTCTAGCTGTCCGTCTGTCTGTGCAATCTTGTCCGGTCCATATCTTTCTTACAGAGGGACATTAGAATCTACTACTCCACACTAAGATTGCTCATGATCTAAGGGTGTGTCATGACCTTGACCAAAGGTCATTTGGGGAAGTTCAAGGTCACTGGAAGAAAAATTTCATAATTCGTGTCCTATCCATATCTTTCTTATGGATAAACTTGGTAGGTTCTTATTTCACACAAAGATTGTCCATGACCCTAATGGTGTGTCATGACCTTGACCCAAGGTCATTTGGGGAAGTTTAAGGTCATTGGAAGAAACATTTCATAATTCGTGTTTGATCCATATCTTTATTATGGAAAAACTTATTTCACTTCATGACCCAATGGTGTTATGAAAACCCAGTCATTTGGGGAAGTTTAAGGTCATTGGAAGAAAAATTTCATAATATTTTCAAGATGAATGGAAAAATTCGTTTGGACAGTTCTAATCCTCTCTCAGACAGGCAATAAATGTCAACTTCCTGTTTTTCTCTTTGTTACTTTGTCTGTTTCATACATAAGAAATTTTCGTCGCAGTTTTTTCTTCAACTGTTCATAGCAAAATATTGTTTGAAATTTTTAGTACACTGTTTGTTGAGATGTGTTATATGGTGGGATTAATTTTTATGTGAATCTCACACTTCAACTTCATATTTTTCTGTGCATTTGCCCGTAAATGAACTCATGTTAATATTAACATGAAAGTGTTTATTCACATCAGAGCAGGGTATTTCTTGTGAACATTGGATCACAGATTTCTTATTATTAGTACTAATGTTTTGGTAGGTTGCACCTTAATTTCATTCTTTACAAATACATAATCATTATGATACATTATACTTTCTCTTTGAGGGATTTTAGCTCACCTGAGCAGAAAGTTTGAATGTCTGACTTTCTATCTGTCTGTATATACCATCCCTCCATCTGTAAACTTTAAACATTTTCATCTTCTTCTAAGGAATCACTGGGCCGATTTCAATCAAACTTGCCACAAAGTATCTTTGGGTTAAGGGATTCACAATTTGTTCAGATGAAGAGCCATGCCCTCTTCCAAGGGGATTCAATAAATAAGTGAAAAATTAATGGCATCATTTAAAAAGCTAATCTTTTCTAGAACCACTTGGCCAGGAAAGATGAAACTCATTTTGAAGTATCATCAGATAGTGTAGATTCTAAATCATGACCCCTATGGGTATGTTGGGGCCACAATGGGGATCAAAGTTTAACATATATAGGAATACATAAGAAAAATCTTTAAAAATTTTCTTCTTCCATTGAGAAATGACTGGGCCCGTTACATAAGTTTGTTCAAATCATGACATCCCCCACCCTTTACAGGGGCTTGAGTGAGGCCACAATGGGTTTCTCATGTCTTTATTCCCAGACCTACCATTCGGCTCTGTTTTTATCTCAATTCAAAGTTCAGTTTCAAAGAAACTATTCAAGATATTGCAGAAGATCAATCTTCCTATGCTGATAGATATTGATAAGAGCTATTCAACTAAATCATCATCTTTTGACCTTGATCTTTCCTTTGACCTTGATTTTTTTTCTAGAATTAGCGTTTAGCTTGGTTTGAAAGAAACTCTTTAAGATAGCGTGTATTATGAACTTCAAGTATTGAAACACACAGATGAAAGCAGTATAAATTGCTTCAGCATTTTTGACCTTGACTTTCCATTTACCTTGACCTTACTTTTCTTGAATTAGAGTTTTGCTCAGTTTCAAAGAAACCATTCATTAGTGTAATCAAACATGTTATGCTGATACAAGCTGATGTAAGCTCTGCAACTGCTGCGCTGCATCATCTTTGACTTAATTCAACCTCACATTTACTTTGACCCTAATCCTTTAACCTTTACCTCAACTTTCTTAAATTTTTTATTAGATCAGTTTTCAAGAAACCCTTCATGATATTTTTATAAAACTTAATTTGATAATACATATATACTGCTGTTAACTATTTATATACATCAACATTTTACCATTTCTTCAGACCTTGACAATCCTCCCTTTTTAGGTCACATGAGTAAACTCAGGTAACCTACATGTATTGCTATCCGTTTTCGTCCGTCGTTGTTTGTCGTGAGTTATTAGCATTTGAACATTTTCAGCTTATTCTCTGCAACCACTCAACAAATTTCCACCAAATTTTACACAAAGCATCTTAGGGTAAAGGGGAACAAAAATTGTAAATTTCATAGTCCCTGCCCCCTGGGGCATGAGGGATGTGGCCAAAATGACTAAAATAAGTGTCCTCTACCAAAATTGTTACCCTAAGGGTCAGTGGTTCTAGTGTTAGGGGCAGGGCTCCATTGATTATGTAGTGAAAATGCATTATTTCTTTAAAAATCTTTTTCTCCGCTGCTGGATATTCAATGAATTAACTAAGTATATTGATATGATGAGCAAGAATGCTTCTTCCAAAATTCTGAATTTTATAGCCCCAGGCTAAGGGGTTCTGATGTTAGGGCAGGGATCTATTGATTATATAGTGAAAATACATTAATTCTTTGAAAATCTTCTTCTCTGCTCCTGAGTATTAAATAAACTCAACTAAGTACAAGTCATGATGAAGAAGAATGCCTTTGTGAATTTTATGACCCCAGGGTAAACTTGGGGCTTCTGGTTTAGGGCGGGTCCATGACCCAATGGTTTTATAGAGAAAATGCAGAAATTATTTGAAAATCTCTGTTCGAAAATTTTCGCAGTTTTTTCTTCAACTATTCATAGCAAAATATTGTTTGAAATTTTTAGAACACTGTTTGTTGAGATGTGTTATATGGTACGTGGGATTAATTTTTATGTGAATCTCAGACTTCAACTTCAAATTTTTCTGTGCATTTGCCTGTAAATGAATTCATGTAAATATTAACATGAAAGTGTAACTTATTCACATCAGAGCAGGGTATTTCTTGTGAACATTGGATCACAGATTTCTTATTATTATAGTACTAATGTTTTGGTAGGTTGCACCTTAATTTCATTCTTTACAAATACATAATCATTATGATACATTATACTTTCTCTTTGAGGGATTTTAGCTCACCTGAGCAGAAAGTTTGAATGTCTGACTTTCCATCTGTCTGTATATACCATCCCTCCATCTGTAAACTTTAAACATTTTCATCTTCTTCTAAGGAACCACTGGGCCGATTTCAATCAAACTTGCCACAAAGTATCTTTGGGTTAAGGGATTCACAATTCGTTCATATGAAGGGCCACGCCCTCTTCCAAGGGGATTTAATAAATAATTGAAAAATTAATGGCATCATTTAAAAAGCTAATCTTTTCTAGAACCACTTGGCCAAGAAAGATGAAACTCATTTTGAAGTATCATCAGATAGTGTAGATTCTAAATCATGACCCCTACAGGTATGGTGGGGCCACAATGGGGATAAAAGTTAAACACATATATAGGAATACATGAGAAAAATCTTTAAAAATCTTCTTCTTGCATTGCTCAGAAATGACTGGGCCCATTACATAAGTTTGTTCAAATCATGACATCCCCCACCCTTTACAGGGGCTATGGTGAGGCCACAATGGGTTTCTCATGTCTTTATTCTCACCTACCATTGGGCTCTGTGTTTATCTCAATTCAAAGTTCAGTTTCAAAGAAACTATTCAAGATATTTTGATCAATCTTCCTATGCTGATAGATATTGATAAGAGCTATTCAACTAAATCATCATCTTTTGACCTTGATCTTTCCTTTGACCTTGATTATTTTTCTAGAATTAGCTAGGTTTGAAAGAAGCTCTTTAAGATAGTGTAATGAAACTTCAAGTATTGAAACACACTGATGAGAGCTATAAATTGCTTCAGCATTTTTTGACCTTGACTTTCCGTTTACCTTGACCTTACTTTTCTTGAATTAGAGTTTTGTTCAGTTTCAAAGAAACCATTCATTAGTGTACTCAAACATGTTATGCAGATACAAGCTGATGTAAGCTTTGCAACTGCATCATCTTTGACTTCAACCTCACTTTTACTTTGACCCTTCCTTTAACCTTTACCTCAACTTTCTTAAATTTTTGATTAGATCAGTTTTCAAGAAACCCTTCATGATATTTTTATAAAACTTAATTTGATAATACATACTGATGTTAACTATTTATACACATCAACATTTTACCATTTCTTCAGACTTGACCACCCTCCCTTTTTAGGTTACCTGAGTAAACTCAGGTGACCTATTGCTATCCGTTTTCGTCTGTCCTCGTTTGTCGTGTGTTAACATTTGAACATTTTCAGCTTATTCTCTGCAACCACTCAACAAATTTCCACCAAATTTTACACAAAGCATCTATGGGTGAAGGGGAACAAAAATTGTAAATTTCATAGTCCCTGCCCCCTGGGGCCTGAGGGATGTGGCCAAAACGACTAAAATTAGTGTCCTCTACCAAAATTGTTACCTATAAGGGTCAGTGGTTCTAGTGTAAGAGGCGGGGCTCCATTGATTATATAGTGAAAATGCATCATTTCTTGAAAAATCTTTTTCTCCACTGCTGGATATTCAACGAATTAACCAAGTATACAGATATGATGAGCAAGAGTGCTTCTTCCAAAATTCTGAATTTTGTAGCCCCAGGCTCAGGGGTTGTGATGTAAGGGCAGGGATCTATTAATTATATTTAGAGAAAATGCAGAAATTGTTTGAAAATCTTCTTCTTTGCTGCTAGGTATTAAACAAATAAACTAAGTATACAGTTATGATGAGTAAGAATGTTTCTTCCTAAATTGTGAATTTTTATGACCCCAGGGTAAGGGTTTCTGGTGTAAGGGCGGGGCTCTATTGATTTATGATATAGAGAAAATGCAGAAATTGTTTGAAAATCTTCTCTGCTGCTGGATATTAAACGAATTAACTAAGTATACAGTTATGATGAGTAAGAATGCTTTTTTTTAAATTGTGAATTTATATGACCCAAGTGTCAGGGTTTCTTGTGTAAGGGCGGGGCTCTATTGATTATATAGAGAAAATGCAGAAATTGTATGAAAATCTTCTTCTTGGCTGCCGGATATTCAACCACTTAACTAAATATATAGTTATGACAAGCAAGAATGCTTCTTCCAAAATTGTGAATTTTTATGGCCTCAGGGACAGGGCTTCTGGTGTTAGGGTGGGGCTCTATTGATTATAGTGAAAATATATTATTCTTTGAAAGTCTTCTTTTCTGATCTTGAGTATTAAATAAAATAAATAAGTACATAGTCATGATGAAGAACAATGCCTTATTATGACCCCAGGGTCGGGGGTTCTGGTGTTAGGGCGGGGCTCTATGGTTATATAGAGAAAATGCAGAAATTATTTGAAAATCTCTGCTACTGGGTATTAAGCAGATGAACTACCTATATAGTTATGATGAGCAAGGGCCTTTCTTTCTGAATTGTGAATTTCAACGCCCCTGGTCGCCGATATATGGCTGAAATATTGCCGATTCGGCGTAAAACATTAATCAATCAATCAACGCCCTTGGGTCAGGGGTACCATAGGGGGAGTGGGGGGGTGGCTCTACGTATATACTGGAAATGAATTAATTGATTGAAATCTTCTCCTTTGTACATGTATTAATCAAATATTTTTGATAAGCAAGGGTGCCTTTTCCAAAATTGTGAAATGTGTGGACCAAGGGTCAGGGGTTCATGTGTGGTAGTGGCACTAGTATACTGATTATTGCTGAATATTACTGATTAGTCGAAATGGAATTTTTTGTTCCCCTACTCTGTCTATGGGTATTAAGTAACCAAACTAAACAGGCTAAGTGTATAGTTATGATAAGGAATGGTGCCTCTTTCAAAATTGTGAATGCCATGATGTCTAGTTTAAAACATGAACCAAATTCAATCGTTGTAAAGTTGTTGCATGATGCTCAGGTGACCTATAAGGCCCATGAGCCTCTTGTTTTAAACAGTGTTTAGCTAAATGTTAAAGAAACCATTCAAGATATTTTCTTAAACTTGATTTGATGATACTTGTTAGTCAGTAGAACACTTGCTCCTTGATCAGAAGGTTGTGAGTTTGAATTACAAGAGCAACTGACCTACGTCATGCATCATCCATTGGTCGTCGTCTATTGTGCATTAATATTTGAACATTTTCACCTTATTTTCTGAAACCACTCAACCAATTTCAAACAATTTTGGTATACAGCATCTATGGGTGAAGGGGAAGAGTTGTGAATAACATTTTCCCTGCACCCCCACTCCACCCCAAGGAACCTGAGGGATTAGGCCAAAACCACTAAAATGAATGCAATCTTTAACATCTTCAGTGTTACTCCTGGACATCAAGCAATCAAACTGTTGTTATGATTGTAATAAACATTTAGCCCTCTACCTAAATTGTGAATTTCAAGGCCCAGAGTTAGGGTTTCTGGTGCTAGGGTTGGGCTCTAATGATTATATGGTGAAAATGATTGATTGATAGTGTCCCATTTAAGAATTTTTCATTTATATAGAGAAGTCACAGTATGCCAATGAAGGGCGCCAAATTTAGACCTATACTCGGCACTCAAGGTCATTTAGCAGTGAGGGTTCCTCAACGTGCCAATGCCTACCGTAACATGGGACCTATGTTTTTAAGGTCATATCAGAAAGACCAGTGATTTCATTTCTAAAGACGAGCAATTTTAACTTGGTTATGCCTTATGCAATGTTGGAATTTATAAATGACCTCTAAATAAAGTTTATAGATCCTCATCATGTAGATTTGAACCCCATCACATTTTTCTGATACCAGTAAAGTCCTTAAAGAGAATTGTCCATTATTGTATTTTTTATCCAAAAAATTCACCAATATTTCCATGTGTAACCTTAACTGTACTGCAATTGAACTCATGACCTCCCAATCACAGAGCAAGCACTCTACCAACTGAACTACCTTGAACTGTGGCAGGTCTTGAAGTATGTTTATGAAAAAGAGGTTAATTAGACCTTTTGTAATCTCTTGGCTATATATCTGAATATTAAAGATACTAGGTAGCTTTTGGTCATCACACTTTGTCAGTTGCTGCATCTTACATGTAGGTTCTCAGAGTGTAGAATATGATGACCTTTTGGGATTTCTTTACTTTATCTAAACAATATGCTAAATATACAGGATACTTCAAAGGCTTCAAATAGAAATGAAATGCTATTAACCATTTTCTTTTTGTTGTCCATGGATACTATGCAACTGGAGGTTCTGTATAGTAATAGATTTAATATTGTGACATGTTTCTGACACTCTTTTTCTCTTTTTAGGTGCGGAAGTCCATCAGGCAGCAGAGGGTGGGGGCTGGAGATGCTCTCCAGCAGACTCAGGAGATGGCACTGCCTTCTTCCATGCCTGAGCTTGATCTTCCTGAGGAGGAGCTTGAACAAACTGAAGAGGTGGCATCGCCATCTTGTCAGTCTGTGATAGTTCACCCTCAGGAGGATCCTGAGCAGGGTGAGGGGATTGCAGCGCCAGCTCCCAAGCCTGTGATTGATCTTCCAGAGATGGAGCTTGAACAAACTGAAGGGATGGCAGTGCCATCCATTCGGTTTGTAATAGCTACCTCTCTGAATGATCATGGTCTTGCATGGGCCTGGGAGACGGTATCGCTATCTCCTCAGGCTGCTGGAGGTCATCCGTCCTGGCTTCCATTTCGATGCTGGCCTCCACTGGAAGTGATTCCCCAGGATCAGCCACCACCAGTGGGTATGTAGGAGATTGTAGGCATCATGGTGTTGGTGAGTGGTGTCTCTTTCTATTTCTTCCCCTTCTCTCTTTTTTTCCATGGTGATGGTTTTTTTTCCACCTTCCTTTTTTTCCATGGTGACTGGGTTCTTTTCCTCCTTTCTCCATAACTCATGAACGCTTTGTCTAAATATTTTTTGCACACACCGCTATTTAGACGAAGTGGGCATGGGTTTAACATTTCCTGGTGACTGGGTTCATTCCCTTTTTTCCATGGTGACTGGGTTCTTTCCTTTCTTTATAACTCATGAACGCTTTGTCTAAATATTTTTTGCACACACCGCTATTTAGACGAAGTGGGCATGGGTTTAACATTTCCTGGTGACTGGGTTCATTCCCCTTTTTCCATGGTGACTGGGTTGTTTCTTTTCTTTATAACTCATGAACGCTTTGTCTAAATATTTTTTGCACACACCGCTATTTAGACGAAGTGGGCATGGGTTTAACATTTCCTGGTGACTGGGTTCATTCCCTTTTTCCATGGTGACTGGGTTCTTTCCTTTCTTTATAACTCATGAACGCTTTGTCTAAATATTTTTTGCACACACCGCTATTTAGACGAAGTGGGCATGGGTTTAACACATTTTTCCTGGTGACTGGGTTCATTCCCCTTTTTCCATGGTGACTGGGTTCTTTCCTTTCTTTATAACTCATGAACGCTTTGTCTAAATATTTTTTGCACACACCGCTATTTAGACGAAGTGGGCATGGGTTTAACATTTCCTGGTGACTGGGTTCATTCTCCTTTTTCCATGGTGACTGGGTTCTTTCCTTTCTTTATAACTCATGAACGCTTTGTCTAAATATTTTTTTGCACACACCGCTATTTAGACGAAGTGGGCATGGGTTTAACATTTCCTGGTGACTGGGTTCATTCCCCTTTTTCCATGGTGACTGGGTTCTTTCTTTTCTTTATAACTCATGAACGCTTTGTCTAAATATTTTTTGCACACACCGCTATTTAGACGAAGTGGGCATGGGTTTAACATTTCCTGGTGACTGGGTTCATTCCCCTTTTTCCATGGTGACTGGGTTCTTTCTTTTCTTTATAACTCATGAACGCTTTGTCTAAATATTTTTTGCACACACCGCTATTTAGACGAAGTGGGCATGGGTTCTTTTCGTTATTTTTTCTGTGGTGACTGGATTCTTTTCTCCTATTTTCCTGTGGTAACTGGGCTCTTCTAATACCTTTCTCCTCACCTATTCATTGATATCCATGATGCATTTGATATTACATGTATGGTCTGGATTTTTTTCTCAGAGTTTTGTTAAATCTTTGTTAAAGTATTCCTGTCTTCGCAGTATTCTGGTGCATATTTTGCTAATTTCCTGTAAATTATAACTTTATTATTTATTCTACATTCCTTTTCATCCTTGGTAGTTAATTATTTATCATATATTCGTCATTTAAATTTTCAGTATTAAAATTTTGACATGTTTATTTGCTTTATATTTGCAAAGTTTCTTGTTTGAAGTCATATCTGCACACAAAACTCTGTCTGCCACAAGATCTGCCTCGACTCAGTGCCTCGGTCCATTACCTCAGTCCAGCTGGAGGCTGAGGTAAGTTGTTTATTTATGCATGAATGGTGGTGGGTTTCATTTAGCTTACCTCAACAAAGTTTATACTTTTGACACCGGCATCACCTTATCAGGTTGAAGTTTTGGAGCAGAACATCTATATGACTTAGTTTTTGTAATAGTCTCGATCGCGACATCTACAATAGCACATCGGGTATGTTTTTCAAATGGAGCGTTTATATATGTTATTATTTAATTATTCATGGCATTCACACATCGGGGGTAAGTTTTTGAGCGAAGCGTTTATATGAGTTCAGTTTGTCTACATGGTGTAATCATCGGGTATCGCATGTATGAGCTGTGCAATTTTTTCATTTCATTATTTCTTCGTCTCAGACTCGCTACATCACTAGTTAGCAATAAATTTTGTTGAGGTGAGCTATGTAATCATTGATTACTTGTTTTTATGCCCCGCCATGAATATGGCCGGGGCATATAGTGTTTGTCATGTCCGTCATCCGTCCTTCTGTCCTTCTGTCTTCCGTCACACTTTGCGTTTAGCTCTGTTCAAAGCTAAGTTTCAAAGAAACTATCCAAGATATTTCCATCAAACTTCATATGCTGATCGATATTGATGAGAGCTATGCAACTGCATCAACATTTTTTGACCCTGCCTTTCCTTTGACCTTGACCTCACTTTTCTTAAATTAGTGTTTAGCTCAGATTTGAACATACCATTCAAGATGGTGTTATCAAACTTCACATGTTGATACAAACTTGCACGGATGATGCATCTAGGGATGAAGACTACCAGACTTGCTTCGGATGCTGGATCTGACCTACATTTTCCAGATAATTGACCAGGTTTAAGTTTTTGGAGCAGGTCCATTTCCAAGGAACTATAAGCCCTACCCAAACCAAACTGGCATAGATGATGCATATAGAGATGGACAATACCAGACTTGCTTCAGATGCTGAATCTGACCTACATTTTCATTCCCAAGTAACTATAAGCCCTACCTGAACCAAAGTTGCATGGATGATGCATCTAGGGATGGACAATACCAGACTTGCTTCGGATGCTGGATCTGACCTATATTTTCCTTCCCAAGTAACTGTAAGCCCTGCCTGAACCAAACTTGCATGGGCGACGCATTTAGGGATGGACACTACCAGACATGCTTTGGATGCTGGATCTGACTTATATTTTCCTTCCCAAGTAACTATAAGCCCTACCTGAACCAAAGTTGCATGGATGATGCATCTAGGGATGGACAATACCAGACTTGCTTCGGATGCTGGATCTGACCTATATTTTCCTTCCCAAGTAACTATAAGCCCTACCTGAACCAATCTTCTATGGATGATGCATCTAGGGATGGACACTACCAGACTTGCTTCGGATGCTGGATCTGACCCATATTTTCCTTCCCAAGTAACTATAAGCCCTGCCTGAACCAAACTTGCATGGATGATGCAACTAGAGATGGACACTACCAGATTTGCTTCGGATGCTGGATCTGACCTACATTTTTGTTCCCTAGTAACTATAACCCCTACCTGAACCAAACTGATCAAATTTTATATACATATTTTCATGTTTCTTTACTAATATTTCCTCGGCGGGGCATTCATGTCCTAGTTTTCATATGCAAAAAAAAAAAAACAAAAAAAAAAAAAAAAAAAAAAAAAAAAAAAAAAAAAAAAAAAAAAAAAAAAAAAAAAAAAATAAAAAAAAAAAAAAAAAAAACAGAAAAAAAAAAAACTATAGTTCTATTTACAGAGTCAGGATTTTGATTTCCTAGTGCTTTTTGAAGAGTCAGGATTTAGATGTTGTAGTGTTATTTACAGAGTCAGGATTTAGATGCTGTAGTGTTATTTACAGAGTCAGGATTTAGATGCTGTAGTGTTATTTACAGAGTCAGGATTTAGATGAAGCATTATTTACAGAGTCAGGATTTAGATACTGTAATGTTATTAACTGAGTAAGGATTTAGATGCTGAGGTATTATTTACAGAGTCAGGATTTAGATGCTGTAGTGTTATTTACAGAGTCAGGATTTAGATGTTGTAGTGTTATTTACAGAGTCAGGATTTAGATGTTGTAGTGTTATTTACAGAGTCAGGATTTAGATGTTGTAGTGTTATTTACAGAGTCAGGATTTAGATGCTGTAGTGTTATTTACAGAGTCAGGATTTAGATGTTGTAGTGTTATTTACAGAGTCAGGATTTAGATGTTGTAGTGTTATTTACAGAGTCAGGATTTAGATATTGTAGTGTTATTTACAGAGTCAGGATTTAGATGTTGTAGTGTTATTTACAGAGTCAGGATTTAGATACACAGGATTTAGATGTTGTAGTGTTATTTACAGAGTCAGGATTTAGATGTTGTAGTGTTATTTACAGAGTCAGGATTTAGATGCTGTAGTATTATTTACAGAGTCAGGATTTAGATGTTGTAGTGTTATTTACAGAGTCAGGATTCAGATGTTGTAGTGTTATTTACAGAGTCAGGATTTAGATGTTGTAGTGTTATTTACAGAGTCAGGATTTAGATGTTGTAGTGTTATTTACAGAGTCAGGATTTAGATGTTGTAGTGTTATTTACAGAGTCAGGATTTAGATGTTGTAGCATTATTTACAGAGTCAGGATTTAGATGTTGTAGTGTTATTTACAGAGTCAGGATTTAGATACTGTAGTGTTATTTACAGAGTCAGGATTTAGATGCTGTAGTGTTATTTATTGAGTCAGGATTTAGATGCTGTAGTGTTATTTACAGAGTCAGGATTTAGATGTTGTAGTGTTATTTACAGAGTCAGGATTTAGATGTTGTAGTGTTATTTACAGAGTCAGGATTTAGATGCTGTAGTATTATTTACAGAGTCAGGATTTAGATGCTGTAGTGTTATTTACAGAGTCAGGATTTAGATGCTGTAGTGTTATTTACAGAGTCAGGATTTAGATGCTGTAGTGTTATTTACAGAGTCAGGATTTAGATGCTGTAGTGTTATTTACAGAGTCAGGATTTAGATGTTGTAGTGTTATTTACAGAGTCAGGATTTAGATGCTGTAGTGTTATTTACAGAGTCAGGATTTAGATGCTGTAGCATTATTTACAGAGTCAGGATTTAGATGCTGTAGTGTTATTTACAGAGTCAGGATTTAGATGCTGTAGTGTTATTTACAGAGTCAGGATTTAGATGCTGTAGTGTTATTTACAGAGTCAGGATTTAGATGCTGTAGTGTTATATACAGAGTCAGGATTTAGATGTTGTAGTATTATTTACAGAGTCAGGATTTAGATGCTGTAGTGTTATTTACAGAGTCAGGATTTAGATGCTGTAGTGTTATTTACAGAGTCAGGATTTAGATGCTCTAGTGTTATTTACTGAGTCAGGATTTAGATGCTGTAGTGTTATGTCAGGATTTAGTTGTGTTATTTACAGAGTCAGGATTTAGATGCTGTAGTATTATTTACAGAGTCAGGATTTAGATGCTGTAGTGTTATTTACAGAGTCAGGCTGTAGTGTTATTTACAGAGTCAGGATTTAGATGCTGTAGTGTTATTTACAGAGTCAGGATTTAGATGCTGTAGTGTTATTTACAGAGTCAGGATTTAGATGCTGTAGTGTTATTTACAGAGTCAGGATTTAGATGCTGTAGTGTTATTTACAGAGTCAGGATTTAGATGCTGTAGTGTTATTTACAGAGTCAGGATTTAGATGCTGTAGCATTATTTACAGAGTCAGGATTTAGATATTGTAGTGTTATTTACAGAGTCAGGATTTAGATGTCGTAGTGTTATATTCAGAGTCAGGATTTAAATGCTGTAGTGTTATTTACAGAGTCAGGATTTAGATGTTGTAGTGTTATTTACAGAGTCAGGATTTAGATGTTGTAGTGTTATTTACAGAGTCAGGATTTAGATGCTGTAGTGTTATTTACAGAGTCAGGATTTAGATGCTGTAGTGTTATTTACAGAGTCAGGATTTAGATGCTGTAGTGTTATTTACAGAGTCAGGATTTAGATGCTGTAGTATTATTTACAGAGTCAGGATTTAGATGTAGTGTTATTTACAGAGTCAGGATTTAGATGCTGTAGTGTTATTTACAGAGTCAGGATTTAGATGCTGTAGTGTTATTTACAGAGTCAGGATTTAGATACTGTAGTGTTATTTACAGAGTCAGGATTTAGATGTTGTAGTGTCATTTACAGAGTCAGGATTTAGATGTTGTAGTGTTATTTACAGAGTCAGGATTTAGATGCTGTAGTGTATTATATACAGATTCAGGATTTAGATGCTGTAGTATTATTTACAGAGTCAGGATTTAGATGTTGTAGTGTTATTTACAGAGTCAGGATTTAGATGCTGTAGTGTTATTTACAGAGTCAGGATTTAGATGCTGTAGTGTTATTTACAGAGTCAGGATTTAGATGCTGTAGTGTTATTTACAGAGTCAGGATTTAGATGCTGTAGTATTATTTACAGAGTCAGGATTTAGATACTGTAGTATTATTTACAGAGTCATGATTTAGATGCTGTAGTGTTATTTACATAGTCATGATTTAGATGTTGTAGTGTTATTTACAGAGTCAGGATTTAGATGTTGTAGTATTATTTACAGAGTCAGGATTTAGATACTATAGTATTATTTACTAAGATGTTGAAGTATTAACAGTGAGGATTTAGATGCTGTAGTGTTATTTACAGAGTCAGGATTTAGATGTTGTAGTGTTATTTACAGAGTCAGGATTTAGATGCTGTAGTATTATTTACAGAGTCAGGATTTAGATGCTGTAGTGTTATTTACAGAGTCAGGATTTAGATGTTGTAGTGTTATTTACAGAGTCAGGATTTAGATGTTGTAGTGTTATTTACAGAGTCAGGATTTAGATGCTGTAGTGTTATTTACAGAGTCAGGATTTAGATGCTGTAGTGTTATTTACAGAGTCAGGATTTAGATGCTGTAGTGTTATTTACAGAGTCAGGATTTAGATGCTGTAGTATTATTTACAGAGTCAGGATTTAGATGCTGTAGTGTTATTTACAGAGTCAGGATTTAGATGTTGTAGTGTTATTTACAGAGTCAGGATTTAGATGCTGTAGTGTTATTTACAGAGTCAGGATTTAGATGCTGTAGTGTTATTTACCGTGTCAGGATTTAGATGCTGTAGTGTTATTTACAGAGTCAGGATTTAGATGTTGTAGTGTTATTTACAGAATCAGGAATTAGACGTTGTAGTGTTATTTACAGAGTCAGGATTTAGATGCTGTAGTGTTATTTACAGAGTCAGGATTTAGATGCTGTAGTGTTATTTACAGAGTCAGGATTTAGATGCTGTAGTGTTATTTACAGAGTCAGGATTTAGATGCTGTAGTATTATTTACAGAGTCAGGATTTAGATGCTGTAGTGTTATTTACAGAGTCAGGATTTAGATGCTGTAGTGTTATTTACAGAGTCAGGATTTAGATGCTGTAGTGTTGTTTACAGAGTCAGGATTTAGATATAGTGTTATTTACAGAGTCAGGATTTAGATGTAGTATTATTTACAGAGTCAGGATTTAGATGCTGTAGTGTTATTTACAGAGTCAGGATTTAGATGCTGTAGTGTTATTTACAGAGTCAGGATTTAGATGCTGTAGTGTTATTTACAGAGTCAGGATTTAGATGATGTAGTGTTATTTACCGAGTCAGGATTTAGATGCTGTAGTGTTATTTACATAGTCAGGATTTAGATACTGTAGTGTTATTTACAGAGTCAGGATTTAGATGCTGTAGTGTTATTTACAGAGTCAGGATTTAGATGCTGTAGTGTTATTTACAGAGTCAGGATTTAGATGTTGTGTTATTTACAGATTCAGGATTTAGATGTTGTAGTGTTATTTACAGAGTCTGGATTTAGATGTTGTAGTGTTATTTATAGAGTCAGGATTTAGATGCTGTAGTGTTATTTACCGAGTCAGGATTTAGATGCTGTAGTGTTATTTACTGAGTCAGTATTATTATCAGTGTTATTTACAGAGTCAGGATTTAGATTCTGTAGTATTATTTACAGAGCCAGGATTTAGAGTGTTATTTTCAGGATTTAGATGCTGTAGTGTTATTTACAGAGTCAGGATTTAGATGCTGTAGTATTATTTACAGAGTCAGGATTTAGATGCTGTAGTGTTATTTACAGAGTCAGGATTTAGATGCTGTAGTATTATTTACAGAGTCAGGATTTAGATGTTGTAGTGTTATTTACAGAGTCAGGATTTAGATGTTGTAGTGTTATTTACAGAGTCAGGATTTAGATGCTGTAGTGTTATTTACAGAGTCAGGATTTAGATGCTGTAGTGTTATTTACAGAGTCAGGATTTAGATGCTGTAGTGTTATTTACAGAGTCAGGATTTAGATGTTGTAGTATTATTTACAGAGTCAGGATTTAGATGCTGTAGTGTTATTTACAGAGTCAGGATTTAGATGCTGTAGTATTATTTACAGAGTCAGGATTTAGATGCTGTAGTGTTATTTACAGAGTCAGGATTTAGATGTTGTAGTGTTATTTACAGAGTCAGGATTTAGATGCTGTAGTGTTATTTACAGAGTCAGGATTTAGATGTTGTAGTATTATTTACAGAGTCAGGATTTAGATGCTGTAGGATTATTTACAGAGTCAGGATTTAGATGTAGTGTTATTTACAGAGTTAGGATTTAGATGCTGTAGTGTTATTTACAGAGTCAGGATTTAGATGTTGTAGTGTTATTTACAGAATCAGGATTTAGATGCTGTAGTGTTATTTACAGGGTCAGGATTTAGATGTTGTAGTGTTGTTATTTACAAAGTCAGGATTTAGATGCTGTAGTGTTATTTACAGAGTCAGGATTTAGATGCTGTAGTGTTATTTACAGAGTCAGGATTTATATGCTGTAGTGTTATTTACCGAGTCAGGATTTAGGTGATTTAGTGTTATTTACAGAGTCAGGATTTAGATGCTGTGGTGTTATTTACAGAGTCAGGATTTAGATGCTGTAGTGTTATTTACAGAGTCAGGATTTAGATGTTGTAGTGTTATTTACAGAGTCAGGATTTAGATGTTGTAGTGTTATTTACAGAGTCAGGATTTAGATGTTGTAGTGTTATTTACAGAGTCAGGATTTAGATGCTGTAGTGTTATTTACAGAGTCAGGATTTAGATGATGTAGTGTTATTTACAGAGTCAGGATTTAGATGCTGTAGTATTATTTACAGAGTCAGGATTTAGATGCTGTAGTATTTTTTTACAGAGTCAGGATTTAGATGCTGTAGTGTTATTTACAGAGTCAGGATTTAGATGTTGTAGTGTTATTTACAGTGTCAGGATTTAGATGCTGTAGTGTTATTTACAGAGTCAGGATTTAGATGCTGTAGTGTTATTTACAGAGTCAGGATTTAGATGCTGTAGTGTTATTTACAGAGTCAGGATTTAGATGTTGTAGTGTTATTTACAGAGTCAGGATTTAGATGCTGTAGTGTTATTTACAGAATCAGGATTTAGATGTTGTAGTGTTATTTACAGAGTCAGGATTTAAATGTTGTAGTGTTATTTACAGAGTCAGGATTTAGATGCTGTAGTGTTATTTACAGAGTCAGGATTTAGATGTTGTAGTGTTATTTACAGAGTCAGGATTTAGATGCTGATGTTGTAGTGTTATTTAGATTTATCAGTATTATTTACCGAGTCAGGATTTAGATGTTGTAGTATTATTTACAGAGTCAGGATTTAGATGCTGTAGTATTATTGACAGAGTCAGGATTTAGATGCTGTAGTGTTATTTACAGAGTCAAGATTTAGATGTTTTAGTATTATTGACAGAATCAGGATTTAGATGCTGTAGTTTGATATACAGAGTCCGGATTTAGATGCTGTAGTGTTATTTACAGAGTCAGGATTTAGATGCTGTAGTGTTATTTACAGAGTCAGGATTTAGATGCTGTAGTGTTATTTACAGAGTCAGGATTTAGATGCTGTAGTATTATTTACAGAGTCAGGATTTAGATTCTGTAGTATTATTTACAGAGCCAGGATTTAGATGCTGCAGTGTTATTTACAGAGTCAGGATTTAGATGCTGTAGTATCATTTACAGAGTAAGGATTTAGATGTAGCATTATTTACAGTCAGGATTTAGATGCTGTATGTTATTTACCGAGTCAGGATTTAGATGCTGTAGTGTTATTTACCGAGTCAGGATTTAGAAGTTGTAGTGTTATTTACAGAGTCAGGATTTAGATGCTGTAGTGTTATTTACAGAGTCAGGATTTAGATGTTGTAGTGTTATTTACAGAGTCAGGATTTAGATACTGTAGTGTTATTTACAGAGTCAGGATTTAGATGTTGTAGTGTTATTTACAGAGTCAGGATTTAGATGCTGTTATTTACTGTAGATGTTATTTAGTCAGGATTTAGATCAGTGTTATTTAGTCAGGATTTAGATGCTGTAGTGTTATTTACAGAGTCAGGATTTAGATGTTGTAGTGTTATTTACAGAGTCAGGATTTAGATACTGTAGTTTTATTTACAGAGTCAGGATTTAGATGATGTAGTGTTATTTACAGAGTCAGGATTTAGATACTGTAGTGTTATTTACAGAGTCAGGATTTAGATGCTGTAGTGTTATTTACCGAGTCAGGATTTAGATGCTGTAGTGTTATTTACAGAGTCAGGATTTAGATGCTGTAGTATTATTTACAGAGTCAGGATTTAGATGCTGTAGTGTTATTTACAGAGTCAGGATTTAGATGCTGTAGTGTTATTTACCGAGTCATGATTTAGATGCTGTAGTGTTATTTACAGAGTCAGGATTTAGATGCTGTAGTGTTATTTACAGAGTCAGGATTTAGATGCTGTAGTGTTATTTACAGAGTCAGGATTTAGATTTAGTGTTATTTACAGAGTCAGGATTTAGATGTTGTAGTGTTATTTACAGAGTCAGGATTTAGATGCTGTAGTATTATTTACAGAGTCAGGATTTAGATGCTGTAGTGTTATTTACAGAGTCAGGATTTAGATGCTGTAGTGTTATTTACCGAGTTAGGATTTAGATGCTGTAGTGTTATTTACAGAGTCAGGATTTAGATGCTGTAGTGTGTTTTAAAGAGTCAGGATTTAGATACTGAAGTGTTATTTACAGAGTCAGGATTTAGATGCTGTAGTGTTATTAACAGAGTCAGGATTTAGATGTTGTAGTGTTATTTACAGAGTCAGGATTTAGATGTTGTAGTGTTATTTACAGAGTCAGGATTTAGATGCTGTAGTGTTATTTACAGAGTCAAGATTAAGATGCTGTAGTGCTATTTACAGAGTCAGGATTTAGATGCTGTAGTGAGTGAGGATTTAGATGCTGTAGTATTATTTACAGAGTCAGGATTTAGATGTTGTAGTATTATTTACAGAGTCAGGATTTAGATGCTGTAGTATTATTTACAGAGTCAGGATTTAGATGTTGTAGTGTTATTTACAGAGTCAGGATTTAGATGCTGTAGTGTTATTTACAGAGTCAGGATTTAGATGCTGTAGTGTTATTTACAGAGTCAGGATTTAGATGCTGTAGTGTTATTTACAGAGTCAGGATTTAGATGTTGTAGTGTTATTTACAGAGTCAGGATTTAGATGTTGTAGTGTTATTTACAGAGTCAGGATTTAGATGCTGTAGTATTATTTAAAGAGTCAGGATTTAGATGCTGTAGTGTTATTTACAGAGTCAGGATTTAGATGCTGTAGTGTTATTTACAGAGTCAGGATTTAGATGTTGTAGTGTTATTTACAGAGTCAGGATTTAGATGTTGTAGTATTATTTACAGAGTCAGGATTTAGATGCTGTAGTGTTATTTACAGAGTCAGGATTTAGATGCTGTAGTATTATTTACAGAGTCAGGATTTAGATGTTGTAGTGTTATTTACAGAGTCAGGATTTAGATGTTGTAGTGTTATTTACAGAGTCAGGATTTAGATGCTGTAGTGTTATTTACAGAGTCAGGATTTAGATGCTGTAGTGTTATTTACAGAGTCAGGATTTAGATGCTGTAGTGTTATTTACAGAGTCAGGATTTAGATGCTGTAGTGTTATTTACAGAGTCAGGATTTAGATGCTGTAGTGTTATTTACAGAGTCAGGATTTAGATGTTGTAGTGTTATTTACAGAGTCAGGATTTAGATGCTGTAGTGTTATTTACAGAGTCAGGATTTAGATGCTGTAGTATTATTTACAGAGTCAGGATTTAGATGTCTTAGTGTTATTTACAGAGTCAGGATTTAGATGTTGTAGTATTATTTACAGAGTCAGGATTTAGATGCTGAAGTGTTATTTACAGAGTCAGGATTTAGATGCTGTAGCATTATTAACAGAGTCAGGATTTAGATGTTGTAGTGTTATTTACAGAGTCAGGATTTAGATGCTGTAGTATTATTTACAGAGTCAGGATTTAGATGTTGTAGTGTTATTTACAGAGTCAGGATTTAGATGCTGTAGTGTTATTTACAGAGTCAGGATTTAGATGCTGTAGTGTGTTTTAAAGAGTCAG
The DNA here is from genome assembly GCF_032062105.1 of Saccostrea cuccullata. NCBI lineage: Eukaryota > Metazoa > Mollusca > Bivalvia > Ostreida > Ostreidae > Saccostrea > Saccostrea cuccullata. The sequence continues at coordinate 20,774 of NW_026924904.1, forward strand.
GATTTAGATACTGAAGTGTTATTTACAGAGTCAGGATTTAGATGCTGTAGTGTTATTTACAGAGTCAGGATTTAAATGCTGTAGTGTTATTTACAGAGTCAGGATTTAGATGCTGTAGTGTTATTTACAGAGTCAGGATTTAGATGCTGTAGTGTTATTTACAGAGTCAGGATTTAGATACTGTAGTGTTATTTAAAGAGTCAGGATTTAGATTCTGTAGTATTATTTACAGAGCCAGGATTTAGATGCTGCAGTGTTATTTATAGAGCCAGGATTTAGATGCTGTAGTGTTATTTAAAGAGTCAGGATTTAGATGTAGCATTATTTACCATCAGGATTTAGATGCTGTAGTGTTATTTACCAAGTCAGGATTTAGATGCTGTAGTGTTATTTACAGAGTCAGGATTTAGATGCTGTAGTGTTATTTACCGTGTCAGGATTTAGATGCTGTAGTGTTATTTACAGAATCAGGATTTAGATGCTGTAGTGTTATTTACAGAGTCAGGATTTAGATGCTGTAGTGTTATTTACAGAGTCAGGATTTAGATGCTGTAGTGTTATTTACAGAGTCAGGATTTAGATGCTGTAGTGTTATTTACAGAGTCAGGATTTAGATGCTGTAGATTATTTACAGAGTCAGGATTTAGATGCTGTAGTGTTATTTACAGAGTCAGGATTTAGATGCTGTAGTGTTATTTACAGAGTCAGGATTTAGATGCTGTAGTGTTATTTACAGAGTCAGGATTTAAATGTTGTAGTGTCATTTACAGAGTCAGGATTTAGATGCTGTAGTGTTATTTACAGAGTCAGGATTTAGATGCTGTAGTGTTATTTACAGAGTCAGGATTTAGATGCTGTAGTGTTATTTACAGAGTCAGGATTTAGATGCTGTAGTATTATTTACAGAGTCAGGATTTAGATGCTGTAGTGTTATTACAGAGTCAGGATTTAGATGCTGTAGTGTTATTTACAGAGTCAGGATTTAGATGTTGTAGTGTTATTTACAGAGTCAGGATTTAGATGTTGTAGTGTTATTTACAGAGTCAGGATTTAGATGCTGTAGTGTTATTTACAGAGTCAGGATTTAGATGCTGTAGTATTATTTACAGAGTCAGGATTTAGATGTTGTAGTATTATTTACAGAGTCAGGATTTAGATGTTGTAGTATTATTTACAGAGTCAGGATTTAGATGCTGTAGTGTTATTTACAGAGTCAGGATTTAGATGTTGTAGTGTTATTTACAGAGTCAGGATTTAGATGCTGTAGTGTTATTTACAGAGTCAGGATTTAGATGCTGTAGTATTATTTACAGAGTCAGGATTTAGATGCTGTAGTGTTATTTACAGAGTCAGGATTTAGATGTTGTAGTATTATTTACAGAGTCAGGATTTAGATGCTGTAGTGTTATTTACAGAGTCAGGATTTAGATGCTGTAGTGTTATTTACAGAGTCAGGATTTAGATGCTGTAGTGTTATTTACAGAGTCAGGATTTAGATGCTGTAGTATTATTTACAGAGTCAGGATTTAGATGCTGTAGTGTTATTTACAGAGTCAGGATTTAGATGTAGTATTATTTACAGAGTCAGGATTTAGATGCTGTAGTATTATTTACAGAGTCAGGATTTAGATGCTGTAGTGTTATTTACAGAGTCAGGATTTAGATGCTGTAGTGTTATTTACAGAGTCAGGATTTAGATGCTGTAGTATTATTTACAGAGTCAGGATTTAGATGTTGTAGTGTTATTTACAGAGTCAGGATTTAGATGTTGTAGTATTATTTACAGAGTCAGGATTTAGATGCTGTAGTGTTATTAACAGAGTCAGGATTTAGATACTGTAGTGTTATTTACAGAGTCAGGATTTAGATGCTGTAGTGTTATTTACAGAGTCAGGATTTAGATGCTGTAGTATTATTTACAGAGTCAGGATTTAGATGCTGTAGTATTATTTACAGAGTCAGGATTTAGATGCTGTAGTGTTATTTACAGAGTCAGGATTTAGATGTTGTAGTGTTATTTACAGAGTCAGGATTTAGATGTTGATGCATTAGTGTTATTTACAGAGTCAGGATTTAGATGCTGTAGTGTTATTTACAGAGTCAGGATTTAGATGTTGTAGTGTTATTTACAGAGTCAGGTTTTAGATGTTGTAGTGTTATCAGGATTTAGATGCTGTAGTGTTATTTACAGAGTCAGGATTTAGATGCTGTAGTGTTATTTACCGAGTCAGGATTTAGATGCTGTAGTATTATTTACAGAGTCAGGATTTAGATGCTGTAGTGTTATTTACAGAGTCAGGATTTAGATGCTGTAGTGTTATTTACAGAGTCAGGATTTAGATGCTGTAGTGTTATTTACAGAGTCAGGATTTAGATGCTGTAGTATTATTTACAGAGTCAGGATTTAGATGCTGTAGTATTATTTACAGAGTCAGGATTTAGATGCTGTAGTGTTATTTACCAAGTCAGGATTTAGATGCTGTAGTATTATTTACAGAGTCAGGATTTAGATGTTGTAGTGTTATTTACAGAGTCAGGATTTAGATGTTGTAGTGTTATTTACAGAGTCAGGATTTAGATGCTGTAGTGTTATTAAAAGAGTCAGGATTTAGATGCTATAGTGCTATTTAGAGTCAGGATTTAGATGCTGTAGCATTATTTACAGAGTCAGGATTTAGATGCTGTAGTGTTATTTACAGAGTCAGGATTTAGATGCTGTAGTGTTATTTACAGAGTCAGGATTTAGATGCTGTAGTGTTATTTACAGAGTCAGGATTTAGATGCTGTAGTATTATTTACAGAGTCAGGATTTAGATGCTGTAGTGTTATTTACAGAGTCAGGATTTAGATGCTGTAGTGTTATTTACAGAGTCAGGATTTAGATGCTGTAGTATTATTTACAGAGTCAGGATTTAGATGCTGTAGTGTTATTTACAGAGTCAGGATTTAGATGCTGTAGTGTTATTTACAGAGTCAGGATTTAGATGCTGTAGTATTATTTACAGAGTCAGGATTTAGATGCTGTAGTGTTATTTACAGAGTCAGGATTTAGATGTTGTAGTATTATTTACAGAGTCAGGATTTAGATGCTGTAGTGTTATTTACAGAGTCAGGATTTAGATGCTGTAGTGTTATTTACAGAGTCAGGATTTAGATGCTGTAGTGTTATTTACAGAGTCAGGATTTAGATGCTGTAGTATTATTTACAGAGTCAGGATTTAGATGCTGTAGTGTTATTTACAGAGTCAGGATTTAGATGCTGTAGTGTTATTTACAGAGTCAGGATTTAGATGCTGTAGTATTATTTACAGAGTCAGGATTTAGATGCTGTAGTGTTATTTACAGAGTCAGGATTTAGATGCTGTAGTGTTATTTACAGAGTCAGGATTTAGATGCTGTAGTGTTATTTACAGAGTCAGGATTTAGATGTTTTAGTATTATTTACAGAGTCAGGATTTAGATGCTGTAGTATTATTTACAGAGTCAGGATTTAGATGCTGTAGTGTTATTTACAGAGTCAGGATTTAGATGCTGTAGTATTATTTACAGAGTCAGGATTTAGATGCTGTAGTGTTATTTACAGAGTCAGGATTTAGATGCTGTAGTGTTATTTACAGAGTCAGGATTTAGATGCTGTAGTGTTATTTACAGAGTCAGGATTTAGATGCTGTAGTGTTATTTACAGAGTCAGGATTTAGATGCTGTAGTGTTATTTACAGAGTCAGGATTTAGATGCTGTAGTATTATTTACAGAGTCAGGATTTAGATGTTGTAGT
>NW_026924905.1:0-24521 GCF_032062105.1 Saccostrea cuccullata
CAAATGGACTGTAATACATATAATGTCCATTCCAATTCAGGGAAGACAACTCGACTTTAAAAAGAGTCCTACCTCCTCGCCAGGAATGGGAGGTGGCTTTCGATCAATTACAGAACCTACAATGACGTCAAATAATAGTTCAATAAAGGTGAGGCTACAAAAAACAATACAAATCAAAGCTTTGTCTACTGATAAGAAGTGATCTTTTCTTTAGTAAAAACCATTCTCTATAATAGTCTGGTCCGATTTACAGAAAAAAATACTTCTAACGGCAAATAATTATTATTTGGTCCAGCATAGTTTTTTAACCTATTTCGAGTATGCTGAATCCGAAAAAATACGCTGGCCTTCATGAAAATGGCGTTAAAGAGGTCAAAATGGCGATTCAAAATGGCGGAATCCAATTTTTCTAATTTTCTCTTAATATCGTATAAAAAGGAGAAATAATGTGTGAATACCTCACTGAGTGTAATACAAGTATAAAAATGATAATAGAATGCTAACTTGATTAGTTTAACTCAGAAAATGTAGTCGTTTCTACACTTAGTTCGAATTTTCTCTGATTTTTTGTTTATTGTTCTATATTCCGCTTTGTTCAGGATTTTACATTTGCAAATATCAATACACTGCAGATTTGTATTTTTTCCTCTGCATTTCACTATTCTACAACTGAATGATAGCGCAGCTGTAAGTTAAAAGTCAAAATGGTGATTCAAAATGGCGGACATTCATCTTTATTTAAAATTATTTCTTAATGTCGTTTACATAGGAGAAAGGATTTGTGAATATCTTACTGAGCGTAGTACAACTATGTAAAATGCCAACAGAACACTAATTTGACCACTTTAAATCGGAAAATTTAGTCGTTTAAATATGAAATGTGTTAATTAGCTCAAAATGGCGATTCAAAATGACGTCTGATACACTCGAATTTCGTAGAAACTGCTTAATTCTGGTTCGTTTTGCAGAAAATAAATTACAGTTTGTTTTTTATATATATAGTATAAATAGTATATTGATTAGTCCGTAAAATATGAACAAAAAATAACTGAAAAGATTCATTTTTTTCTGGAAATAGTTAAAACAAACTCGACTTCAGAGTTTCCAAATTTCCCCCTTCGTATTTGACCGTACGTGTTCCAAAGCCTTTGAGCCCCCGTCAACCTAAAATCACTCCCGAATCCTGTCATTATAAACTCGCACTTCTACTTCAACATCCCTCGGCACACCATCGAATATAACTGAAGAAATTCTTGTCCGATTTCATCGAACACTTTTTTCTAGCTTTTCAGCACTTATAAAAACTTAGTATTATCCCCTAACATCTTCTATTCCAGCTTTATTTGGTATATGTTTCAGTCTGTCTTCGGAATTTTGGTATTTTCAACACTCAAATAAAATGGTGCCCCGTGTCCAGGATGACAACCCCCTTGGAATGTAAAAGATCGTTTCTCTGGAGTTCGAAAAAGAGTAAGCTCACTGGGGGCCACCACAGAAACCAAAATCCTTCAAAAACGATTATTTAAACTGATAGTTCGCTGAAACATGGTTTAAAAATTGCCGACTCGGCGTGAAACAATATACAAGCAATCAACCAACACTCAAGGAACAACACATTTATGTTCAAATGTTAAATGTCTATTTTGTTATCCAAATCCATATGCAAAATGAACTAGATGTACTGTGAGCAATAACCTCACTAAATGATACCCCGGTCTCCCATATGAATATAATGACAGTGTCCATGTTTTGCTATGGGAAACCCAAAATATATGTCGGATCAAAAAGTAAAATAGGAGGTCACAATGGCAATATGTAATAAAGATTCTGTGAAGTTTCATCAAATTTCATTCAGTGGTATGAGAGGAGTTGCGGATAAGATATGGGTACCCCAAAGCGTAACAAACGGACGGACGGACATACCGATTACTCTATAAGGTCATTCTATTTGCAAGAAAATTCTCAAACTTGATCATCTGAAATCACATTGTGTGCATATTTTGGTGAGAAAAATTGTAAAATTATGTAATTTAAGAGCGCCTGCAGATTCCTCGTGATTCCTTTCACTTACAAGCTTTCGTACCAATAGGCCTAAGCCATTCCTGATTTCGATCTAGTCAACACTTCTCTTGACAACAAAACTTTCTTGAACACTTCAAGAACTTTACAAGGCAACTTGATCCACAATTCTTTGTTAGGATAGTGTAAGGTTTTATCAAGAATCGAGGGGGGATTGAACACAAACATTTTCTTCTTTAAGATTTTTAAATTTCAAAATTTCTAAATTTATATACACTGTTCAATACAAAATTATCCGTTCACAGCATGAAATATTTGAGAATGCAGTTGAATTTTTGACTGAGAATATCAAAATGCAAATGTGGAGACACAGAATTAGAGCTGGACAATCAAGAAAATTTATGGTTTACGTATATTATACTGAAAATTCTTAATATATATTTATATTTGGATATTATAATACTTATATTCAGATTTATATGATGTAACAATTACTAGCCCTATAATTGGTCGTGGTCAATCATTTTAAAAACCATACTAAGTTATGTTGCACTAGACCTTCCGCATGAACGTAAACATTTATTTTTTTCTACACTGGACTAAAAATAGATCAAGAATTCCCAACAACTGAATGTTCACTCGCCTTAAAGCTCGGGGGATACTGCTCTTGGGGTAGCTTAATTTTCATATTGTCCTCAAAACAGCACTTACTGTATGATATTACTAACTTTTTATATGAAGAAGCATGGTGAGACAGGTAAAAGGTAAAATATCTTCGGAATTGTCGTCAAAAATCTATCTTAATAATAGAACTAATTAAACAAAAATCCATGTTATGAAAATCCTAAGTCATTAACAAAAATATCCTCCAGCTTTCATTGCATATTTGAACATTATTTCATGAATAAAAAAAAACTGTAATTCATTTTCTGCAAAACGAACCAGAATTAAGCAGTTTGGGTATTTTACGAAATTCGAGTGTATAAGACATCATTTGAATTGCCATTTTGAGCAAATTAACACATTTCAAATTTAACGACTAAATTTTCCGATTTAAAGTGATCAAATTAGTGTTCTATTGTTGTTTTACATAGTTGTACTACACTCAGTAATATATTCACAAATCCTTTCTCCTATGTAAACGACATTAAGAATTAAATAATTTGAAGAAAAAAAAGAGAATACGCCATTTTGAACCGCCATTTTGACTTTTAACTTACAGCTGCACTATCATTCAGTTGTAGAATAGTGAGATGCAGAGGAAAAAATACAAATCTGCAGTGTATGGTTATTTGCAAATATAAAATCCTGAACAAAGAAGAATATAGAAACAATAGACAAAAAATCAGAGAAAATTCGAATTAAGTTTAGAAACGTCTAAATTTTCTGAGTTTAACTAATAATGTTAGCATGCTATTATAATTTCTATAGTTTTATTACACTCAGTTACATATTCACTCATTACTTCTCCATTTTGAACGACATTAAGAGAAAATTAGAAAAATTGTATGTCCGCCATTTTGAATCGCCATTTTGACCTCTTTAACGCCATTTTCATGAAGGCCAGCATATTTTTTCGGATTTAGCATACTCGAAATAGGTTAAAAGACTATGCTGGACCAAATAATAATCATTTGCCGTTAGAAGTTATTTCTAGCCTTCTTTTTAAAAATCAGGACCAGACTATAAATTCTTAAATCTAAGGAGAAAATTCGACATTTACTATAAGCAGGGAATAGCAAGAGTTGTTGCAAATTCAACGGGTCTGTTAAGTTTTTAATCTTAAATACATTTAATGTAATTTACAACATGCATTACTGGGTAACACATCAGGAAATTTTTCATAAATGTTCTGAAAAAGGCTTTTATAGATTGTGATAAAAAAAACAACAACACTCGTACTCTACATTTTGTAATATTTTGAAACGTGCCTGGACATTTACTTGCAATGTTATGTATCATGCACATAATTCAGAACATAAAATGAGACATGCTGTTTGGGAAACAGAAAATACTTCAGTGCAAGAAGAGGACCTTATAGAATATTACGATATCCCTCACCTCTCCCCTTCGGTTTGTTTGTGCTACTGGGTACACCGTTTGTCCCTCTATGATCTTTAGGAGTTGGAGGTAATGACCTGCCCTCGTTGACTACAGGAAAATCATGCTCACATATATACATGCATCCAAATATTTGAACAGACAAAAAAGGAGAACAGAAACAGACGGACGGAAATACCGATTACCATATACCCTCCCACTTTTCAAGCGGGGGGTATAATAATGAAGATTCTGAGTTTTCGTGATTTCAAGCTTAAGAGTAACATTGTTGAGACACATGCAGTGATAGGATCGACAGGGCAGGTATCATACATTATACATAATACTGTGATTCTTAACTTTTCTATGAAATTTATAATGTGTAAAAATAACGTAAAACTCGTGTGCAAATTGGCTAGAACTTATACTGTGAGTTTCATAAATATGTGCATGTACATGCATATCGATAAAGTTATAAACAGATGAAACACAAACAGGTAATCATATTTTATAAGCTCAAAGAGTATGCAGTTGAATTTGACCGAGAACTCATTTAATACTCATTCTAAGATTAATATCTTGAATATAATATATTGTTCTATAATGAACAATATATTCTCTTACTTGGAGTGGATTTGTGTGGGGTCTTTGATGTTGGCACAGGGGGCGGCGTGTTTTCGTCTGATAAAAATAATCATCAAAATCAAATTAAAGCAATAAATGAACAGCGGCATGTTAACTGCTACGTTAAAAGGATATTTTAAAACACCAATTTGATTTGCAAGGAGAAGAATTACATTCATATAAGTAGTCAGATATTTAAGTAGAGTGATGCTATGACCGTTCTGCATGGATAGGTTTAGTTATTTACATTCAAAGTAATTACCTTGGGAGCCCCTGTGACGGGCATGTGACGTAGGCACAGGAGGAGGGGTACTCTCATCTGTAAATTGTTAATCTAAAATTATCCGACGTCTTACCCTTTTTCATGATTAATTATTTTTTGAGAAGTGATTGTCAATTTAATAATTTTCTTTACTTTGAAAATATACATGCAGCTATATATTTACATGACATTAAAATGTATTACATTATAATATAAATCGATATACACACTCATCAAGTTTTTAAGAAAGGTTTAATATATGCTCATATACTCTTTAAAACGAAACTGTAGCTAGTAATTAAAGTAGTTAAAAAAGCAGAAAAATTTTAAATTAGACTCATACCTCTTGATGAGTGCTTTGTGTTTAGTGAGTCAGCTGTAAGAAGTGTTTAATTCAGAATTACTGTATACAGAGTTAGCATAAAATATAATAAAAAATAAATAATGTTGTTTCTGCTGAACTCTGTCTTACCACTGAAAAGAGTACAAAACTACAATGGAACAATTTCCCTGTGCATGTGTTATAACATTAATTTTGTAAATAGAGTATGCAATATATAGGCACTTATTGAATGAAGTTAATTTCTATATTAGTATTTTTCAGGTGAACTGATCTAAATTAAAATGTACATGCATACAAAAAGCATTGTGATAAATTTAAAGAACGCCATATAACAAAGCTATTATTGTACACACCAGCCAAGTCAGGTCTATAACCAATTACAGGAACTGCTCCTGCTGGAAGCTTTTTGCCAGATTCTACAAATATCCATGGTGTCTTAAGCAGATGCACGCATGCACAAATTCATATACAACGTAATATACATGCCATTTTACATACAGTGAGAAAAACATAACGTATCAGTATTGTGCATATTTTAAACACAAAAATTATAATCTATTTATGCAAACTCATATCAATGCTTTCTTGAAAAGAAAATAAAAAAAAATAACTTTTATTAGCAGTTGAGATGCAATTAAAACTGAAGTGTACAGACAACATACATTTTTGTTAAAAGATGTATTTCGATTAATATGCAATACGAGAGTACAGTTTTTACATTTTAAAAGAATAAAAGATTTAATTTAAAAACATTTATCATTCATTACCAGTTGTCTGAGGTGGAAATACAGGAACCTTTTTCGCTTTTAATCCACCTTTAGTTTCTGAAAATTTCATTAATTAAAGAAATACAATTCAGTTAGTTTATCAGGTACATTTCTAACATTGATTACACAGAAGCAACCCATATCAAACAACATAATTCTTTAAAGCCATACATGATCAAATAATTACATATTTCATGCAAATCCCTCTTGGTCATCAAACATATCTTCACGTAACACATAAATGTTGTCTTACAAATAAATCTTAACAACAAACAAACATGCTCTTTTTATTGCCATATTTTTTTTCGAATTTGCCTATTTAATTTATGTATTATTTAAGTGCCTTTAACAAGCAGTATTGATGCACAAAAAGCGTTTCTAGGATAACATAAAGCATTGTTTTTCCTGTGCAGTTGAATACCTCTTGGTGCTGGCGGTAACCTTTCAATTGGTGGCCTCTCTGCTGCAGAAGAAAGAAAATTGAAGATTCAATCAAAATCTAACGTCTCCATGTTTTTAATGATGTCGGTAAAAACTCAACGTATCAAGAACTTACGCGAAGGAAAATTTTAGCTTAATTTTCACGTACATCTTCACAACATATACTGTATGTTTGAAATGCGTTATATATATATATATATATATATATATATATATATATATATATATATATATATATATATATATATATATAAATATATATATGAAGATTAACCTATTTTCAAAATTTTGTTTTATTTTAAGAATAAAATGTTATTTAAACTTCGTAATTAAATAGTAAAAATGTAATTTTCTTTACCTGGATCGGGTTTTTCGTAATCTTCTTCATCATCACTTTCCTGAGCCTTTCAGAAAAAAACATTATAAATGTAAATGAGACAAAAAATAATTAGGAATAACTTTATACACAGATTAATCTTTTTTTAAAATGTTTTATTTTGGTTTCAAGTACAAGTATGGACACTGCAGATCACCAAATCTTCACAACATTTTATTTTCGAAATATATCTATTCAATTGGTTTCCTTCCAAAGCGAGAATTTTTCAAGATTTAAGGTTATAAATACAAGTATATTCAAACAGACAGTCATGTTTAATTATACAAAAATGAATTGCTCGCAATTTATAAGTTAATAACATAAATTCATAAACTTCCTTATCGAATGTAGCAAGCTGAACACAAATTTTAATAATGCTTTTATAAATTAAAAAATTTTCCACAAGGTACATGTAAAACATTTTTCACAGTGCTTCAAAATGAGATAATTCATAATCGTTTTAATATATTTTCTTCATGTCATGGATATAAATTGTATTACAAGCTCTTTGATATAGGAGTATTTTGAAGATTAGCAATGGCACAAATATTGTTATTAAAAACTCAATTTGGTAAACATAAGACATATAATGGAGGTATTCTTCATAACGTACCTTGTCAGCCATCGCCATGTAGTCTGTAGGAAGATAAGGTGATTATTCAAGTTAAACATAAATTTTCGATCAATTCATATTTCAAGTAAGTGACATACAAGTATAAATGCAAATTGAAATATAAAAGCAAATAAAAATATGCAAAAAAATCTGCCATCACCACAGAGAAAACAAATAAAATGAAATTAAAAACAGAATGGATTGTGAATCAATACTGCTTTGCAAGGCACAATACAAAAGTTTGAAATTCATAAACAAATAAAATTTACCAATTACAAATACAGTGTAATAAGGCACATAACAAAAGCTGATATAGTCTTACTGACGCTATACAAGGGTAAAATTACACATCTGTAAATGTTTATATCCAGGTTTGTATCAGAATATATTTCTACTATCCCTTTTCTCTTTGTTTAGGTACCATGTAAAAGAGCATGCATAACAAAAGGATTGGAAAGAGTAGAATTTCGAAGAACATGTATTACATCCAGCAGAAAAGCAAGCCATTTATCATCAAACTATTCAATTATAAGAAAATGACTTAAATAAATAACATACATTTATTTATAATATTGCAATGTAATATGCTCAGGCTAATAAATATTTCTGTTTCATACAAAAGATTTAAGCAAAAAAATTATTTTTTTATGAAATATAGACAAATCATTTACATGAATCAATAACAAAATACTGATTTTACGATATAATTTAATATGGAGTATTATTTTTTGTCTCATACAGAGAAAGGACTTACCATCTTCCGGTGGTTTTGCCTGATGACGTGGCGCGTTCCGGGTTTTATTTGCTTTTGGAAGAGAAGTTTCAGGTTTTTCATAATCCTGTGCAAAAAATCAGTTTTAATTAGCTCGAAATAAACTTTTGAGTGCTTTCATTATTCATAGATTGTAAAACAATGCATTTCAGACAGTGAAGAAGAATCAAAGAGTCCTTTGGATCAAAATGTCATCTACCCTTAACACTCAAATATTAAAACATAATTAATCAAAGAATACGAAGCTCATCTCCACGAAAGCTACCTAAAAGTATATCAACATATTTTTTTTCTAGTTAATGTACATCTAAAGTTAAAACCGTTGCAAAGTTGGTTTTAGTAGAACTTATAGTTACTTGGAAATTAACCTGCTCAAAATCATTTAACCTGTGTACTAATCAAGGAAATTTAAATTAAATCAAACATCCAAAGCACGTATGGAGGTGCCCATTCCTAGATGCACCATCTGCAAATTTAATCATAACAGGCCGTGAAATTATAGAGCTACTCCAAATACATTAGCCTGGATATTCATATGGCAAATGAAATTAAATCCAAAACAATTCTAGAAGTGTACATCACTAGAAACATCATCCATGCTACATTGGTTAAAATATGGCTAGAAAAATAAAGGCAAGATCCAGCATCTGAAGCAAGTCTGGCAGCGTTCATTCATAGATGCATCATCCTTCCTAAATTGGTCCAAATAGGGCTTATAGTTCCTTAGGAATGGACCTGTTCCAAAAAATTTAAACTGATCATTTAGGCCAGATCCAGCATCCAAGGCAAGCTAAGTGTGGTAGTGTCCATCCCTAGAGGTATCTTCCATAAAGTTTGGTCCAAGTATGGCTTATAGGCACATAGGAATAGACCTGCTCTTCAAACTCTAACTGGGACGCCGATGCTGATGTCGAAAAACTACGCCGAGGGTATAGCATAAGCTCATCTCTTCGAGGTGAATTAAAAATGAATTTTTTAGGTCCCAATCTCTATCAAAAAGTTCAGTGCTCAAATACTCTTGTAGTAAATACTGTACATCAATTGTTTTCTTCCTACAAAAAAATTCCGCAAGTTTCTCGAACGTCTTATACTCGCGGATACTTCTCGCTGCAAACAATCGTTGAAATATACAATATGTTGAATGTTTCCTTGGTAAAAAAAAAAGATCATTCTTTCGAATACTCTTGTGAAAATTTGAAATCCTATCGACCTTAAGGGCCTCGACTAGTTTAGTATTCCAGGCTCACAAAACACGTATTCAGTCGAAATTTAGCAGCTTGACGGAATTAGTAAAGGAGAATGTAAACCCTTTGTTAAAGTTAAACCCAAAGATGTGACCACCTAGCCGCTGTAGCAAAATGAAAGAAAAAGTGAGCAAGCTCACATACCCTACGCTCCCCAAAAATTCAAAGTGCCGAAAATCCCGAAAAAAAGAAAGGAATCGGAATTTCCTGAAGCACACCTACATACTTACATGTCCGCAAAGTTTGACCAAATTCTGTGCAGCGGTTTATGAGGAATTGCTCTGACAATCTGTTCATCTCTATATTCAAGATATAGCCAAAAATCTCAGTTGAAAAGTGCCGAAATTCTCAGAAAATGAAGGAATATGAATTTCCTGGTAATATGCACATCTACACACTGTGTACTAAATATCTGCAATGTTTGACCAAATTCTGTGCAGCGGTTAAAGAGGAGTTACGCTGCCAAACTGTTTATATCTTTATTCAAGGTATGGCTAAGTTGGAAAGTGCTGAAAATCCCGGAAAAAATAAAGGAATTGGAATTTTCTGAAAATATACACATCTATACATTGTGTCCTAAATATCTGCAAAGTTTGACTAAATTCTATGCAGCGATTTATGAGGAGTTGCGCTGACAATCTGTTCATCTCTATATTCAAGATATGGCCAAAAAATCTCAGTTGAAAAGTGCCGAAATTCCCAGAAAAATTAAGAAATAAAAATTTCCTGGTAAAACGCAAATTTACATATTGCGTCCTAAATATCTGCAAAGTCTGACAAAATTCTGTGCAGCGGTTTATGAGGAGATGCGCAGAGCAACTGCTCATCTCTATATTTAAGGTATAGCCAAAAATCTCAGTTGAAAATTGCCGAAATTCCAGAAAAAATAAAGGAATCGGAATTTCCTGCTAATATGCACATCTACACATTGTGTCCTAAATATCTGCAAAGTTTGACTAAATTCTATGCAGCGATTTATGAGGAGTTGCGCTGACAATCTGTTCATCTCTATATTCAAGATATGGCCAATCTCAGTTGAAAAGTGCCGAAATTCCCAGAAAAATTAAGAAATAAAAATTTCCTGGTAAAATGCAAATTTACATATTGCGTCCTAAATATCTGCAAAGTCTGACAAAATTCTGTGCAGCGGTTTATGAGGAGTTGCGCAGACCAACTGTTCATCTCTATATTAAAGGTATAGCCAAAAATCTCAGTTGAAAAGTGCCGAAATTCCAGAAAAAATAAAGGAATCGGAATTTCCTGCTAAAATGCACATCTACACATTGTGTTCCTAACTATCTGTAAAGTTGACAAAATTCTGTGCAGTGGTTTATGAGGAGTTGCGCTGACAAAAATACAGGACTGACTGACTAAAGGACGGGTCAAAAACATACATGTAATACCTCCAGCAACTTTTTACATATTTTCATATTAATATGTAAGAGGTGATTCGTCTAAGTAATGAAAGTGATGGAAGCGGTAGTAAGAAATGATATGTTATATTTCTAAAATGTTTTCATACCGTTATGAGTACCAAAAATGCAGAAATATATTCCTTGCTTACATGCACTTACATGTTCTCTGGGATTTAAAGTCTATCTACATGCACATTGTTCTTATGTTATTTGAATTCCAAAAACGAGTGATCAAAACATAAAGCACAAAAACATAAACAAGGCCTAACTTGTATACTTTCTGTACATTTTATAATTTTTCTTTCAACTATCAAAGCAATGAACAAGTACAAAACGATTTTACATAAACCATTATCAAAGACAAAGCTCCAATAATAAGGTATTGACAAAAGCAAAAGCAACCTGAGCAAATATACCTATACCTACAAACATTAAATCTGTGAACTATTTCGTTTCCGACAAGTGTCTGATATGTAACATTTACGTGATTGACTATTCCCAACCCCAACAATATTCAAAATCAAAAGCATGTGGTATCAAACATTCAGAACAGTTCGCAATGCTTCCAATCTCCTTCAAAAGCACGTTAAAACGGACAAATAGTGTTTTGCCTTGTTATAAATTATTGATTCAAAGTAGGAATTTGAATCTATGACACATTCTATGGCAAACTACATGCTGTCAGGTACTAGTATTCTGTTTTATGTTGAAAGGGATGCTTGTCACGGGTATCAACATGCTAAATACCGACTACCAAAACAACATTATCCTAAGACTCACAGAGCCAAAAGACCTACATTTTTTATCTGAAGGAAAGCAAAGCCTGCAATAGCCTGACTTTCCTTCTTCTATGAATAGAATCTTTGATTTATTCAAACTGCCATTTTAGTAGCTGTATGCAGAACTATGTAAAAAAATCCAATTAATTTGTTACCATTATTGCATTCAGTCTGAAATTTTACGTCTTAAATAATGCTGCTTTGGATATACATTAAATTTTACCTTTTTTGTAGGTCTCCAATTCTATACAAAAGATGATATATGTAAAATGAAACATGAAGGGATTAAAATGGTATACATAACCAAATCCAAAAATCCTCTTACAGAACTGGAGTCATCACTGTTGTGAGTTTCTGTTGGGACGGGCGGTGGCGTTCGCTTAACATGTTTTGCATGGCCACCACGAGGAGGGGGTGGGGCTGGTCCATCAGGCTCCGATATTGTTCTGGCTAAGTTTGGAGAATTCTTCTGGTTATTGGGAATAGGTGGCATTCTAAACTGCTAAAAAAGATATAAAATGGTAAATATCTAAGTTTAATATACCATTTTATTGTCTACATTTTCTTTAGCTAAACACATGTATAACCCCCCCCCAAAAAAAAATATATTTGCCCAATGTCATATATAAATAATATAGACTTGAACATCTTTTGTTTCAAAATGAGCAATTACCATTTGGAGCATTCAATATTTATGATTCAAGACATTCTACATAATTTATACCTTTGTTCTTTGAGGTATTGGAGCAGGGGCTACGTCAGGTTTATTATCTGGATCCTCATAAACATCCTGAATAAGGAATACATGTATCACCTTAAAACTATTATTCGTGTCATCTTTCATTCGCGATTCGTAAGTTTCAAATCAATTAGGGCGCAAAACTTGCGAATATTTTTTGCACACGAATAAAAGTTGACAAGTATTTAATAGTATTGAAAATGTAGTGGTTGAACATTTAATTGCTTTCATTAATGTTGGAGATGTAAATACTCCTCGGATCGGCAGAATGTTAATTTACTGTTATAGCCTAGCTTTGTATACCTCTGGGAAGTCAGGCTCAGGGGGTGGGGGCTGAGCAGGTTTAGGAGGAGGCCGCCTCCCACCCCTGCCAGGGGGCGGTGCTGGTGGATTATCTGTTTCATCGGGATCTTCGTAAGTAGGCTGAAATACAAATTAAAACTAAGAATACTAGAACTATTATTACTAACAATAAACAAATAATGTCCTTACTATTAGAAAAGAATTGTCAAATAAAACGTTCCTGATTTTGATTTTTTTATCCCTAAAATACTAGGCCAGAAAGCCAATTTTGTCAGCGGTTTCAATTTAATCATAAACTCAAACATATACCCAACCCCGAAAAATCAAGCTCGTTCTGTGAATGAATTGGTTGTTGACGGAGGGACTGACAAAACTTTTAATAACAAACTTTGAGTTTAACCGCTGTCAATAGTGTGAATACGAAACATTTCTTTTCAATTTCGTTCTGATAATTACAATTTAATGTTAATAATTTCTGGTATCAATTTCAATAGAAGTAAATTTTAAGTTGTATATAATAATGTTCATCATACATGTACATTTCGGAAATTTTTGATTTTAAAAAGTGAACTTTTATGATATAGAGTGTCGTAGGGAAAAGGGTGTATATGCTTAACAAATAATTTTCTTCACTTAAAACTCCATTCGGTTTTTTTTTCTTCGCATTTACAAAATCAACATATTGGAATCTGATTACCTCATCTTGATCTTATAATCTTATAAAGTTTGAATGGGTTTTTTTTTTAACTAAAGTATATTTAAAAAGCACTAAAGGAAAAATCGTTTGAGATAATGAAAAAATAAAGGATGAATTCAATAGGGTCAGAGAAAGGGCTAATTTCAATGCCTTACATTCTTTCTGCAACTCACCTGATCATCAATTTC
Organism: Saccostrea cuccullata; assembly: GCF_032062105.1. Lineage (NCBI taxonomy): Eukaryota > Metazoa > Mollusca > Bivalvia > Ostreida > Ostreidae > Saccostrea > Saccostrea cuccullata. Next base: position 13,623 of record NW_026924905.1, read on the forward strand.
CGGTACAGGGGGCTTCATGGGAGGACGGGATGGTGGAAGCTTCGGGGCAGGAGAAGACATCTCCTCTGGTACCTCGTATTCCGGCTTTAAATTTAGAGGGAATAATTTCTTATTCAATGTTTAAGAACTTAATCTTTTATAATGTTTAAGAATTTTAATAATAGTCAAACAAAAATATACAATGTACAAGTGTACTGGATTCATAAGATTTGTTCAAAGAAATGTTTGATTTTTCATTAAAATAATTGAGAATGTTGAATGTATCTTTATTTATCAATTAATTTCATAACAGACATTATATGTTTCCACGTTCTTATTATAGGTATAGACTGTGTACAAACGGCTGTCTGATTTTCATCAAATACTTTTTACTCGTAATAACCGTTTATTTCTAAAAGCATATTTCTTTTATTCTTTTGCGTTATTGATGACTTGGCCGAAATTGAATCGTACAGTATTCCTGGAAAATTTTAAAACATAACAATAAAGAATAAATATTGAAAAACACTGCAAAAATTGATTAATAATATTAAAGTTGTATGAAATAATAAATATATTACAAGTATACACATATAGGAACCAAAGTGATATTTTTAATCTAATATAAAGGCTATCAAGAATATTTATAATATTTTAAGAATGTTATGGCTATGCTTTGAAATTTTAATTGTGCACATATGGTACAGAATTACAAGCTATAATTATATCAAACAATCTCAGTATTGTGACTGATGTCAAACAATATACACATATCAACTTCATCTTAGAATTTTTTGCTAATTTGATATTAAAAGGTACTACAAAGTTGCAGCAAATCAACATATGACGTGAATGAAATGCAGAGATAACTAAACGCTCACATCAACATAAATAAACATATGATATGAAGCTTATTTGTAAATATCAAATTCAAGCAATTCTAGTTTGAAGCAATTATTATTAAGTTTCAATCAATATTGAAAAGAGAAGACCAAAGATTCGAGATCGATCAACTTATATTTAAATTTCCAGAAATAATATACTTTTTAACAATAGCAAGCTATTTATATTGCGTAATTTCGTAAAATCTACGAAATATCATGATAACCACAGTGACCGTTGCTTGAATACACTCTGAGATGTGAGTATAAACAACACCCGAAGGTAGAGAAAATCTAGCCAATGCTCTCTAACGAATTTACAAGCAAGTAAAGTATATTGCCTTTAATTTTTCAAAGAAACTTTTGAAGATAAAAAAAAATTATTTTATGAACATGACATACTACCTCTTTCTTGGGGGTTGATATAGAATGATAAAAATTATTACATTGTAAAGGGCTCAAGGTTTAAAAGCTACATCGTTAAGCTTATTGGTGAGGTATTTTTAAAAATACATGCAAAGAGGGATATGTAAACGTTATGGTGAACAAATGGTTTTCTACAAAAACACTACGGTAACCGATACAGGTACTCGTAACAACATCGTGAATATTACGGAAGAAGAAAAGTGTTATACGTGAGGTAAAAGCTTCGATAGAAAAGAGTAATAAGCAGAAAGTCCTGAACAGCCATCAAACCTGATTGAGTAACGGGTCATCCGTTTCTATATAAGCAGGCTGTAAAAACACAGTATTATATAATTTAGATACCAGAAAAGCAGCCAATAAAACGGCAATTTATAATTTGATACACTCGTGAATACAGAAAAGACAAAATAGATTTACTTAATTTCTTTAACAGGTTACTCTGCATCAAAGTACTAGAAGCAAAGCTTGAATATCTTAGTTCGATACTTATGATAATTAATATTTTTCTTATCCAGGATTGAGCCCAGTCACACACTCATTTAAACAAGAAAATAATATAAGTAAATCATATGTAAATTATATATGGAGATAAAGAACAGTTTTCGAGCCCAAAAGTCCATTAAATGGGTGTGACCGATCGGAAGGGATGCTCACTCCTCCAATGGCACCTGATCCCACCTCTGATGTTTTGGAGGTCCGTGTTTGCTCTGCTCCTATTTTTTTTAATGTTTGATGGACTTTTGAGCTTCAATACTGATCGCTATCTCCATATATTTCATACAGCAATATAATGAAGACAAATATAGAGGTAAGCACCACAATCGCAATCGTTAAGATGCAACTCATTAAAGCAACAGTTATCGTGCTTTAAGTCTTTTTATTCGTCATCCAATGATTTAATAATTAATAAGTAAACAAAATACATGCAATACTACGACTAGGTGAACAGAATATTATTTAATTAAAATCAGTACACCATTCAAAGTTGATAGAGTAATGTGTACAGATTGTACAGTGTTAGAAATACAGTGTAAATGTATCATGTATTTGATAAGAAGACTATTATGTGATAAAATGCGTTTTAACTGACTAATGGTGTGAGGACTATAACTTATCATGACATTATTTACAATGATACAGTGGCAATGTAGTGACCAATAGAGTAAAAGTAATTCGTAATATATAAAAAGGTTGTCAATGGTGATGTTATTGAGGGTTTAGTGAACTACTCGCCGATATTGTGAAGGCTACTCTTTATAAAGACTGTTAGCGTTGATATGAGGATATATATAATTTTTACACAGATTTTTCACGGTTTCATCGTTACCTGCTCCTGTAGTAATGTTGATATGTTCGTTATAATTTTTTACACAGATTTTCACGGTGTTATTATTACCTGCTCCTCTGTTACATGTGTAACGGTGATACGAGAATTATAGGGCATAGTTATGATTTTTACACTGATTTTCACGCTGCATCATTACCTGCTCCTCTGTTAACAATGATATGAGGGTACTGTAGAAGTACTTTTTTCCACGTGGTATTAATTTACGCTGTGTACGCGGTCACAAATTTTCCGCGGAAATTTGTCCAAGCGTACTCAATATAAATGTAAGGCATTTAGTGACAGTCTAAGAAATCCGCGTAATTTTCTACCCGCGGATTAAACAGAAATTGAGATTCCGCGGAATTATGACCCCGTGGAAAAAAGTACGTCTACAGTATATATAATTTTTACATTGATTTTTCACGGAGTCATTATTACCTGCTCCTCTGTTATGGCTGATATGTTTGTTATGATCTTAACATTGATTTTCACGGTTCATTATTACCTGCTCCACTACTAAAGCTGATATGTTAGTTGTGATTTTTAACACTGATTTTTCACGGTGTCATTATTACCTGCTCCTCTGGCTCCGGGGGAGGGGCCTGTTCTCTGCGGTTCCTCCCACCAGGTCTCGGGGGCTGGGGGATTTGCGGTGGTGGACGGTCAACTAAAATTTGTACAATTCAAAATTAGGTAATTTTAAAACTAGTTTATAGGTAAGGTCATATTTAAAAAAAATGTATGCTTGCCGTCTCCCGATTCAAGCTTACATATTGGGGGATGGGGTGGAAGGAGGATTTTTGAAAATGTTTAAAAATATCAGGTTAAATCAACCATTTTTGAGTAAAAATCTTTAGAATGAATAAATAGTTTCCTAGGTTACAAAGGGGAGTTTTTGGCAGTCTGTAGGGAGAAGGCAAATAAATATATCTCTTTTAATTACAGATCTACACTTTCAAATTTGTTACCTCCCCTTCCAGGTCGAGCAGGTCTCGGTGGAGGTTCTTCAGGCTCTGGGGGTTTTTCTGGAAAGAAAAATGGAATATAATTATAATCAACGTAATAACCTTTTATTATCAGACCCAACTGTAAGTATAGTGAAAACTTATAAATGACACCATCTGTTGGCTCGACTACATGTACATGTAAATAAAACATAGGGTTTTGAAAACATTGTTTTAATGTGAATATTATTCAGTCCAAGACTTACTTATATCAAAGTGACAATAGCCAGACTCTTTCATCATTTTACGTATCTACACACGTTATTTGCGATGCACAAATGAACACTTAGTAGATGGACAGTAAATAAAAATCTACAATGCATATCGGCTCTCAATGTTGAATCAAAATAACTTCCTTGCGGTATCTTCTCGATGCTATGTGCATTATCAGTTCTTATAACTTTTAAAAATGGTGACAGTTGGTATCCTGTTTACCCAGTAGTTAGTACTTTGTGGTGAATTGCATGTTTTGAGCTGAAGTGCTGTTAGAAATGAAGCAGTGTACGTTTGCCTTTGAGATATTTTGGTTGACTGTGTGCAGATTTGGGTTTCTGTCGTAAATATTTCATATTTGAATCAATAATTTGATGTTGCTTTATTTTGATATGGATAGAATGAAATACTGGTATATAAAAGCAATATTTAAAGATAATACAAGTGATTTGCAAACGAAAATAAAAGCTTATGCACGTATACTTGAACTTTCTCATATTCTTTATCTTATTCATTTGATCTATGGGTATCAGGTTGTAATCAAAAGCAATATATTGTAACATTTTCCAGTTTTAAGATTCTTTTTTTTCAAACTTCTTACTTGTGTTTTTTAAGTTTGTAATTTTTTAATCATAAGCTATGTAACATTTTCCATTTTTAAGATTTTTTTTTCAATTGTTTCATGAAAGAGAAAAGATTGCACATTCCGGTAGTTAATGCGGATATCAATGTGATTATTTAGTATTTTGTACAACTAAAAATGCTTGTCCACAAGCTTGTTTTCTTGCGTATTTTTTATACATCTTTTATTCTTTTACAATAGTTTAAGTCTGTCTTTTGTCATGCAGCTAGGACTTAATATGTACTGTCTCCTATGTTGTAGTACTTTGTGATACAGGTCTTAAAATTGTCCAAGTAAGTGATGACTTTTTAAAACTTATAATGTTTTATCTAAAATTTCAAAAATTATCTTCTGTGTAATGCGTTTAAATAGTTCCACCATCCTTCCTGGTTTTATGTGAAGCTTATTTGTTATGTTTTGGGATGACATCACACTTTGTTTAAGCAGTTTTTTGTATGATATATCAATACATGTCTCTATATTTTGCAACAGAGTTCACTTAATCTTTGTATGGTATATTATCTGCTTTACCAAGGGATCTTCATTTGACGCCTCTAATATAAAACTGTGTTTTCTGATATATTGCAGTCACTACCTTGTATGTGATGCCATAATACAAGTACCCTGTACTTGTATCCCCTGCACTTGTATCATGCCTCTAGATTTCATTACTTTTTTGCTACAGTTTAATATCCTGTATAAAACTTAAAAAGTACTTTGAACACTGCTTTTAAATATCACAACAGGTTTTGCTAAAGTTCTGGAAATATCTTGTATACTATGCCTCTTAAGTTGATGCTTCCAGATAACAGTATGTCTTGTGTTAAAGCCATGTTAAGATGTTTTGTATCAGTTTGCAATGAACTAGGCATACGCCTCCTAATACCACTCAGCTTTGTACTACGGTTCAGTTAGTACCTTGTCTATGGTGACTTTGGTTTACTTTATTTCTCTGCTCTAGAGCGTGCCTTAGGGAGTCAGTAATAGAGTGTCCATTCCTGCTACTATCCTCGTCACTATGGTCAGGGCTATAGTTAGCATAGTCCTCCTGGGGTTCGCTTGGTTCCACTATTTAGACAAGGACTCTAAGTACGTGTTTATGTCAAATTTATGTCAAATTTGTTGTTAGTAGATATTTCAAAACATGCTTAATAAAGTTTTTTTTTAATATGTGTACATGCAGATCTTCAAACTTTCCTCTTATGTAAATGTATATCATGATGATGATCAAAACCAGTATATAGTTGTATTAGTTATTAATCAAAATGTTCTTGCAAAAAAATAATGTTTAAAGGGATTAGTGCTTGACAAAATTAATATAAGAATAACATACCTCTTGTGTTCAATTTATTTTAATAGCAGGTGTTTTGATGTTGCTCTAATTCTCAAAGTTTTCTTGAAAGAACAACATATATATATGTGATATTATTCAATTCAATTTCAGGTGTTTGTATGATGTTTAGTTGCATGTCTAAAACGTTTTCTTTAATGAACTAAATATGTGTGTAATATTAAATCTTAATCTCAGTATCTTGTAATTGATACCATATTTTAATGATTGTAGAGACATGAGTCTAATTAATGTGTACCGTTTACTCCTCGGGCAAAATACTTGTGGCCTGTGTAAATTTACAACACATTACATTTGTGTCTTGGCGCATAAACGACAGTATCGTCAACTTGTACCCGGTAGCATGAAAAACCGTGTCAGGCATTCTCTCTCTCTGCTATATTTTTGGTTTTTGCTGTTTTCAAAATGCAAAAAAAACTTATCTAATACCCATCCCACTCCCCCACCCACCCCAAAAATACAATAACCCGAGTCTTGAACATCTCTCTTTCTTCTAATTAAGCTACTGTAACATCGTTTCCTCTTATTATTCTAGAAAGATATATTAAGAGACAATACCATTCATCATATAAAGCGAGAGAACAGCATGTCCAAGATACGATACCAGCAACAAATACCCAAAAGGAATGCACTGACACTAACCATAAAGTGAAACCACCTTTGCCACTTACCCAGAATAGGAGAAGATATAGAAACTTTTATCCCTTTTCTAGAATACACTCTTGTTGGTCTTTTCTCAGACGGAGAATGTCCAGAGGAGTGATTTCGAAATATTCCTCTGAGTGTCATAGTTCCTTTGAAAAACATTTTCACACGGTTTTCGGGGGGTAAACTTGAACTACGCCGATGATCGGCTTTACGTAATCCCCTTCTTTCAAACATTTTCAGTCTGCCTTTCTTGGCTGAATCCTTCGTTCTAATTTCAACGAGAGTGTCATCCTTGATTACAGAGGATGTACTCATTGAATCAGCTACCATTGATCAACAAGAAATATGGCAAAGCACTCACAAATATGATAATAATCCAATATATTTCATCTACATATTTCACCTCACAAATATTCTGACTCTAAAGTCATCTACATAGGCTCTAGTTTTCCGAATAATCTCCTTTCAGTCCGCATGTACTCAAACCGGCATAATTTTTTTGATCAAAGCCCCCTTAACATGACTCTGAGTCATTTACTCTCCATTTCTATGTACGTCAAAATAGTTCAACGTGTCCAAAATGCTCGTAATGTGTTTACAAGAGGATGAAGGTCGGAATTTTGATGGCATATACGGTATTTGATGGATGGATTTGTATGTGAGAGGTGTCATGCTTCATTGATTCTTCATCAACCTATAATTGCACTATATTACCATAATATTAGGTGCAATTATAAACACATACTTATCAAGGCTAGCTACCCTCTAGCAGTATAACTAAATCACTGTTCATGTTTACAAGTTGGGTTGAAAACGTTTATGTTGCGTGAAAGTGTATTTTTTAAGTAAAACTGGAAAACTTAACATTTACGATTTTATTATATTTTTCACCATTTAAGTCAAATTCGTTTTCTTTAAAAAATAATAATAAAAACCAACGTTTAAAAAATGAATATAATTCCATTTACACTGAATAGAAAAGTAAATGAAGGCCTGTTTATAGCGGGGAATTTATTGTTTTGCTCTCATGACCGCCAGATTAATGAAAACATTGAATGACTAAGTAACGCAAGACAATTACGAATGTTATTCCCGTGTTATGTAGACCATTCTGTGACCTACTTAAAATGTTAATGAAGTTTTTATATACATTCAAATAGGAAACAATTCTTTTACCGTAATAGCCTCCTTGACTTTTTTCTTAAGTTTATATAGAAAAGGTACTTCATTAATGTATGTATATGAATAATCAAAAAACAAAACAAGAAAACTACATGTACATGCAAATCAAGTGGTTCGATATGCATGCAACTTATAAAATCACCCGGTTACTTCTTGTTTTATCATTATAAAAAAATTGCTGTTTGGCTTAGTAATTTTACCAAATACCATATTGAATCCAAATGGTTATATAAAACATTTTTAATTAAGAAATAGGCATATCAACAACAAACTGTAAATAAAACTTCAATGACAATGAATAAAACATGCATTTAAAACTGTGTTCATGCTTTTAATCCAGTCTATATACCCAAACGGTTGCGTTAAAGGTTAGTAGTAAGCATAAATTGCAAATTATGAAAGTAAAACAAAAAATAAATCTTATAACATATATCCAAATCAGTTTAAGGAGGGATTCTTGTCTGGTTTCTGCCTTGAAATATTGAAAAATTCAAAGCATGTATATTTCCTGATATGTCTTATATATATTTAAATGTAAGAGAATTTAAAGATAATATTTTTCATTCCTTATCACAATCGTGGCGGGAATGGCGATATATGAAAATATCTTCTTTTCTACCTCTGAAAATTATCATGGAACAAAAAATTTAGGTATAATTTTTACACAATAAAAGACTTCAAGAAATTTTCAAGTGTAAGTTAATAATAAGGAACAAAATTTTTAAAATACAATGTATATCAAAAAAGAATGATTTTCAAAACAAACTACAATTATGTTGGCTTTTAAAAGTTTCCAATCTAAGTACAGCTTTGAGCCAAAATACGTAAAAAGTTTTTATTTTTCTCTCTTCTTAAACTATCAGACCTTTTTTGTTGTAACTTTCTGTATCATTTGTATATACATGTATATGGTATATCTTTTTTATGCAAAAAGAAACATTTCTTTTGAAATAGATGTAGGCATTGCATGATTGCCAACAGTATTTTTTGTTCTTAATGTTCTGGGACCTTGACCTGACCTTGCCTCTAATATAAAACGGTCAAATTTAATCTAATTGAAATCTTCACTTAGCTATATTGGCTTCTTGATTCTGTGAAATTTCATTAATTTTTAAATACAAGAAACATGAGAAGAAGCTCTCCTTAAAGCAAAACTTAAACATTAAAAAAGGAATGAACATGTATTCATATGAATTACAATGTTGTACACTCATTTGATAATAATACTGATCACAACATAAAAAACTATTAAAATTATGACAAAATCATTTAATTTTTTTAAAAAGATATTTCTGTAAAAAATAATTTATATGATTGGTTACTGCTTTAATATATGAAATAGATATATATTATTATCTGTTTAAAACGTTACCAAAGCAAAGCAGTACGAACGGGAATTTAAACTTAATTTCAATAAAACTAAACTTTAATCCTTGGCTGTATTCAACGTCATGAAATACATTATTCGTTGGGGTAATCGTTGGGAATCAATTTTCGTGGGCAAACTAAATTTTACTTCATCATATGGGCATTTTTTCGTGGGATACTTTCATATTCAGATGATCCAATGAACCGACACTTTCTTAAAGTTAAAATTGTAATGTAATTGGATGTAAAGTTCGCCTTACAAAATCCACAATAATGGGAGATTGATTTACAAACTATCAATAATTTGAAAAATATTTTAAGTTGTCTTACCTGGAATTCTTGAATTTGGTTTCTTTAATGACTGTTGTTCATCCTCGTTTTCGTAATCTGCGTCCTGTAATGACATTACGTTGATAATTTGTAGTTTTATTAAAAGAAAAATAACCATCACACGAACAAAGGTGTTTCCTTGATGCTTACTCTCCTTAGCAACTGATTGCCAGGCTTTGGAATTGCCGGAGGCCCATATCTACGTCCTGTTTAAAACTTTGTACAGTTTTTTAATTTTTTTTTCAGATCTATCACTGTTCGTTGTTTTAATGATATAATTCTTAGCGAAATGTACAAAATACTGTGATTTTATGTATAAGACATGTCAACCTTTTAACTTTTAACTTACGTGTACATTACACTTCTCAGAAATTAAAAAAAGTTTACCGATCCTGAATCATCATCAAAATTCTCAAATTCGTCCCAAGCTTCGTAGTCATCATCGGATTCTGACTCTGCTTCATTACTGGGTGGTGGCGGCTGTGGCTGCCTGTCTATATAGCGGTATAAAATAGTATAGCACGTGACTGGTTTATAGTACTCACATAATTTGAAATTGAATTCGCGTGGTAATATCTTCCTGTGCTTATATAATTATCTTGGTTATCTTGAGTCTAAATCTATGATTTGATATACATTAGAATCCTTACTCTCAATTCTGGAAGGAAAGTTTGGTCTGGAAGGTGTAAATGTCGACACTCTGTAATACAAATATCACATGTAGTAGAACTATATTCTTTACACATGTATACATGTATATCTCGTTATATATATCAACTTCGATTTTAGAGGGATAATTGTACGAGTACCATTTGCAATTTATGAAACATTTTGAGTGTTCTTTCACAAAACATTTCTTATTAGTGTCCCGGTAGAGATAAAGGTAATTATGGAAAATGTTGATAAGCACAAAAAAATACAAAATCGTGAATATATACTGTATATATTTTTTTACTTAAAAGATTTCATTTCAATTATTCTTCATTTTCCAAACCTTTAAATATTTTTCACCAAAAAATTATTCAATAAATATATGCACCTTTATTTAACTTCAACCAAATCGTCTTATAAATGCAATATAACTGAATGAACACCAAAATATTAGTGATATCATGCAAACATTCAAACTGAAAGTAATCATATGTCCACCAAAGCAATGAATACAAATTTTTATGTTAAATACTGAGTCTTCTTATACATGTAGAGTAATTGTAAATAAAACTGAGAATTTTGCAAGAAAGGCAATTTTTACTTACATTCTCTTGATATAAAACGACATATTATAATTATGTAAATATTTCATTAAACTCCTCACAACAAATACCCTCCTGAGATATGAATATGCATGTCTAGCTTAAGAAGACTGAACATTGATCGTCATTTTATCACAATTATGTCACTACCTATGTAAAACAGTCTATAAATTCAGGTCAAATACCTACATAAGCAACAAGTAAACTGGCCATCATATGAGGATTGAATGTAATCTTAGCACAAACATGTCACAAAATAGCTGGGAAAGTAAGAATACTGGATATTTTAATATTTTCACAATTAATAACTGAAAG
>NW_026924906.1:0-24511 GCF_032062105.1 Saccostrea cuccullata
GTATTGTTCTTTGTATCAGACAAAGATTTTATGGCTAGATTACTATAAATATTGAATTAAATGGGTGTAAATTGTAGGTCGAAATCGAGAACTAGTATGATCCTTGGTTCATTGTCATTTTCTATTGTTTCGTGACCTTGCATCTTATTAAGTATTTCGACACAATAGGATATACCTTTGTTGGTTTGTATAGAGGGTTGTTCGGATTGTCCGCGGACGTCATAACTTTTAAGGTCACCTGAGTCACGTATGTGACCTAATATTGCTCTCTGTTTTCGTCCGTCGTCGTGAGGACGTGTGTCTGATCAACTTTTCACATTTTCGACTTCTTCTCAATAACTACTGGACAAATTTCAACCAAACTTGCCACAAAGGGTCCCTGGTTATGGATAATTCAAATTTATATGTTATAATGAAGGGAAGATACTAGTAATTAAGAATTAGTGAAAAATTATTCGCATGTTTAAAAATCTATTCTCAAGAACTTCATCCTCTGGGAGTGTAATTTCAAGTTTGTTCAAATCTTTACTTCCGGGGGTAGGGTGGGGACACACTATACAATCAAATTTTTACATAGGAATACATAAAAAAAATCTCTAGAACCAGTGGTTCAAAACTGATGAAATTTACATGGAAACATCATCATTCATCAGGAAGGGAAGATTCAGGTTGGGCTCAAATCTTGTTCCCGGGAGGTAAGGTGTGGCAAGAATGGACATGTTTTTCATTGAAATACATAGTAAAAATCTTGAAAAATTCTTTTCTCAAGAACAATAAAGCCATGATTGGTTATATTTACATGCAAGCATCAACAGGTAGTATAGATTCAAATTTGTATAATTTATGACTTTGGAGATAAGGTGGGACCACATTGGAGGATCAAAGATTTACATAATTACAAGTAACAGCTTTTCAAAAAGCTTGCCTGACGTAATCAATGGATTGTTGTAAGAGAAGTGATAAACCTTTTGAGCAATACTTTTTAGCTCACCGGACCGAAGGCTGGAGTGAGCTTTTCTAATCAAAATTTGTCCGTTGTCTGTCTGTCGTTGGCGTCGTTGTCGTCGTCGTTGTCGTCGTTAACTTTTAACATTTTCATATTATTATCAAGAACCACTTGGCCAATTTCAACCAAACTTGCTACAAAGTAGCCTTGGGTAAAGGGAGGATGCAAGTTTGTTCATTTGAAGGGCCACGCCCTTTTCCAAGGGGAGATAATAATGAATTAGAAAAAATAATGGCATTTTTAAAAAATCTTCATCTCAAGAACCACTGGGCCTGAAAAGATGAAACACATGTGGAATCATCCTCAGGTAGTGTAGATTCAAGTTTTTTCAAATCATGACCCCCAGGGGCAGGGTGGGGCAAAATGGCCGATCAAAGTTTTACATAGGAATATATAGGAAAAATCTTTTAAAAATCTTCTTCTTAAGAACCACTGGGCCAGAAAAGATGAAACTCATGAGGAATCATTCTCTGCAGGTAGTGTAGATTCAAGTTTGTTCAAATCATGACCCCCAGAGGTAGGGTGGGGCCAAAATAGGGTGGGGCCAAGTTATACAAATATAGGAAAAATCTTTAAAAATTTTTCTTCTCAAGAATCACTGGGCCAGGAAAGATGATGATCATATGAAATCATCCTCAGGTAGTGTAGATTCAAGTTTGTTCAAATCATGACCCTCAGGTGTAGGATGGAACCAAAATGGCTGATCAAAGTATTACATAGGAATATATATGAAAAATCTTTGAAAATATTCTCAAGAACCACTGGGCCAGGAAAGATGAAACTCATTTGAAATCATCTTCAGGTAGTGTAGATTCAAGTTTGTTCAAATCATGACCCCCGGGTTTATGTTGCGGCCAAAATAGGGTGGGACCAATATAGGAAAAATCTTCTTCCGATAAAAGTTTTACAGGTAGTGTAGATCAATCTATAGACCCCCCGGAGTAGGGTGGGGCCAAACCGATAAAAGTTTTACATAGGAATATCTAGGGAAACCTTCTAAAATCTTCTTTTCTAGTACTTGAAAGCAGTGCTTAGTGATATTTAAAGGGAATCCTTTAGGTAACAATTCAAATCATGATCCCCTGGGGGTTAAAATTACCCTGTAAACTTTAGTTCTGATCTGATGTGTGCTTATCCAAATTGCTTATAAATCTAAAATGTCTTTTTTATAACTTGTAAAAATAAACAAACAAACAAAGCATTCTGAAGAGTTGTTAAAAGAATGGTTAATGTATGTGGGGTTTTCTGCCAATCGCAACTTTTCGGTCCCACCCCTCGGGCCTTCTCTAGGGAAGGAGAGCACAAATGTATTGGTAATTTATACGCCATGACACCCCCCCCCCCCCCCTCCCTTTTCACAAACTTTGAAATAAAGCATGGATGATGTATATATATAGACCTATTTTCTGTGGAAAATGGAGTTAACTATTCATTAGCCAATGTAAAGATATTATCTAAAATATACTATAGAAGGGACTTCTAACTCCGTTTTTACTATGAACAGTAAATGTATAAATTTTTAACATCCGATGATGTCGATACATTCGAGCTTGACCTCTGACGAAAAGACCCCGATGATGCAAATTGCCTTTTCTGCAAGTTGATTGATCTACCCCTGGATCTAAATTTAAAGCTACACTATTCTGAAATCTGTTGTCAAATCATTCATTGTGAACATTTTAGAGAATGGATATAACTAAATACATGTTTTGTAGGAAAGCATTTTCTTCAATGAAGTAAACAGTAGTAGTTTGTGTTCATGGATTTTTTTTCCTGAAACGTGGGTACTATGATTTTTTGAGAACGAAATAGGTAAATCCAACATTTAGGCCTGTGTGGAAAAGAAATCCAAGATTTCGCACAGGTAATTTCTTTCGTCAAATCGTCTGGAACCTGGTTGAACTGCATGCGTCAATCGTTTGTGGGGATTGGACTAGTCCATCAAAATATGGAATAAACCAACAGAGGGGAAACAAATTAAAGAAATTATTTCTTTTGTTTTGCATGTCCATATTCTGATACATACGATTCATATGTTGTTTTAAGGAATAAGATATAGGTTGTAGATAGAATTTCTGAAACATAGGAAGATGGAGGTTACAAAAACAAACTTTATTTAATTCCATGGAATTAAGCACCCCGTTCTTCATACAATAGTACAATCCAAAGAAAAAGGCGCGAAGATCGCTTACTCGTGACATTTGGCGCATAAAGAGCGATTCACCCCTTTTTTTGAACATATATGGACTGATCCAATAGTATAGAAATGCAGAAAAAAGAAACATGGACACGTTGAAACCGTTAATCACATGAAATAATCTGCTTCATGCAAACAGAGTAAACAAAGTAAATACTGCATCATTTTGCTTCAGTAAAATCATTGTTTCCCTGAAGAAAAATTTCTTTTAAAATGCAGGTAAAAGATTTCCAATGTAAATCAGCTTGCACAAAATCTAGCTCTCTGGGTATGATCTATTAGTTTCGGATCAAGCAATTATCAATCCTTATACAGCCTGACGCCGTGACATCAGGCAATGAATTCATTCCATGGAAAAATCTTCAACAAGCTTCTTCTAAAAAAATAGCAAGGAAATGAATTCTCTTATCTATATGGAAACATCTTTTGGTAATGTTAAATAAAATTTGTTCAAAGCATGACCCTTTTCGGTAGAGAGGGAACACCGGGTTATTTAAGTTTTAGTTAGGAATATTCTAGTATAGCAACGATCATTTGGAAATCTTGTTCTCAAGAACAACAAAGCCATTATTATCAAGAAATTTAATACAGAACGTCTCTAGGTACTGTAGATCACTAAATTTTTGTGATATCTTATTTTTACGAGATAGTTATTGGCTCTTGATTAACCAGATGTGGTTATTCCTAAATATAATCTTAGGAATACTAAAATACACGACTGACGAGAATGAAATTTTCGCTAGCTAACTGTCTCGCGTAGTCTATGACTTCTAATGCTTCAAACCTTTGACTTTTCATACGGATTTAACACAAATTTGCGTTTATCAGGGGGGTCTGCGCTTTCGGAGGGGGGGGGGGGGGGGGTCCAAGGTAACTTTTATCTTGCTTTAGTATATGAATTTGATAACCTGCAAATTACAGGAGGGGGTCCTGACCCCCGCTCCTAGAGATCCGCGCATGCACGAGAATGAAATTTTTGCTAGCTCTCTGTCTCGCGTAATTACACGAAAATTAAGTTTTTGTAAATAAAAAGTATATTCAAGATTGTTCAAATCATGACCCCTGGGGTAGGGTGGGTCACAATAGAAATTAAACATAGGGAAAAAATCTAAATCTGAGACCGATTTAGCTGCAGATCTGTAGCGTAATAGGTTTTATATATTTGTCTTTGACCATAACGCTACAGATCCCGTACTGCAAAAAAGATGCAATTTACGGCGCAATATTTTTGCGCACTTTTGGGGGAGAATGATCGTGAAAATTATTGTGATTTATTTCAAACTTAACAAAAATTAAAACTCCAAAAATCGAATCGCAGATCGAGCAGAAACGAAAAACTTCTAGACGTTTAAATTAGGAACTTTTACATCAACTCCTATTTCAATTTATGGCTTAAATTTTCTTCTAGTATACGCTTACCCCAGGTAATATTATTTCCTTAAAATCCTTCATAAGATCCTCAAAGTTCTCGGGGTCTTTCGGGGCATCTTTTTTGTAGGCGTTGAACGGCTAGATAACCAGGTTTGACATCCGGGGATACTCGTCTGTTTTCAATAGTTTCCATATAATCTGCAATAAAGTCTACGACTTCTTTGGCCTTGACTCGAAATTCAGCAGCATCCATGACTTCTAGTTGTGTTGTTACAGAACAGTATTCTAGTGTCAGACTCAGTTGGTGACAACTTATGTCACGTGAGCATTTCCTGTTTTTTTTTTTTAATCCAAAAACTTCAAATCGACCTGTTTCACAAAAAGGTGTTCAAAAAGAATGTTCATGCATGGTTTGGAAATTTTCATAGATGCTGATGCATGGATTTAAAGATAACATTATTTTTTTTTAATCAGATGTCTTGTTTTTAGCGTGCAAGTTAGTATAACGATCAAGAATTTCATAACGGAACAAAAACTGTGAACGTGTTGGAGTGTGAACGCGTAACAGTTATTAATATGACAGTATAATGAACACCATTATAAGGTTCAAACCATTGATAGATCTATACTGTAATCGGTTAGGAAAGGATACTTGTTATGTATAAGATATGTTAAACTGAAGCAATCATTGGGTGTTCACTAAATGACTACTAGTATATCAAGGGTTACAATAAATGCATTGTCTATTTATACGATAAAAAAATGATTTGGCAAAGATTAATGAAAAAAAGCTTTGGAGGCATTGTTTTATATTAACTTTCAAATTCAAAGCATATTGTGATCCCCGCGTTCGGTGCTTAAGTTGAGGCACCTGATGAATGGATGGTGTAACACCGACCCACCCCCCCCCCCCCTTTCCAGCTTCTAAGAATTTTTATTAGACACAAAAACTTATTTAAAATTCATGTTTTCCTATTCTATTATTCCTATATTTCGATATCTGATATCATTTTCCGCTTTTGTTAAGATTTAGAGATTGGCCCTGGTAAATAAAAATATTTAAGGGACAAAACAAAATCTTGTAAACACATACGCTTCATGGGAGATTTTCTACGTTACTACGACAAAATCAAGAAAATTTATGCAAGATGTTGTTTAGGGAGATGTTGTTTTACAAACCCCTTACAGCCACACCCGGTCAAAATGATTTATTTGTCCTAAATTCAAGTTAATTAACCTAATTCCCGCCACTGGCAACAAAAGAGGAGGTTTTGATCGAAGGTTGTGGAAATACACAGGAGATTACGCTTCTACAAAGTAGTACTTGATGACCTTCTCTTTCGCTGCCATTGTAAAAGACTTACAACTTCCCTCTTCTATTAGGGGCCGTTTTCAGTGTATTTACTGGCAAAAAGTGATATCACCAATTTGAATAAGTGATATCACCTTTTCGATCGGTGATATCACCAATTCAAATGAAATAGGTGATATCTTTGTATTCAAATAGGTGATATCATCAATTGAATATGTGATATCAACTATTCGAATAGGTGATATTACTTTCTGGCAGTAAATACCAAAAAACGGCGCCTCATACTCCTTCAATACCGAAGTTATCACACATGTAATTTGTATACAGTCTATGCATCCCTACTTTATCTGAAAAAAGTTGGTCTATCTGTTACAACGCACTTTGAAAATTTTTTTTCAAAGTGCGTTAAATTAGGGACCAAATCAACGCACTTTGAAAAAAATTAAAAAAATTTCAAAGTGCGTAATGTTTTCAAAGTGCGTTGTCACAGTGCCCTGTATGCGAAACAATTGCCTAAGAAAAACTTGGGGAGGGGGGCTACATGTATGTACGAAACATAAGCATGTGAATTTACATCTGTGTGACCTGAAATTGAATTTCACTGAATAGTGCTGCACGTTTTAAGTCTTGGACCATGACTCTATATACGTACATTTAAATATAGAGGGGGCGACACGGAGCCCGGTGGGTTGGGATTAGAATTTGTACTGAGTATTTTACCACAGCTTTGAAAAGGGAAGGTTTACTTATTTTAACATTTTAGTTATTTTTTTATACCATTCTAAACTGAATATACTTCTGCATAGAGAAACGATAAGTAACAATTTTCCGGATGTTTAACCGCTGACAGGCAAAATTATAAAATTAAATTCATAAAATTAGGCAAAACAACAAATATTAATAAAAGAAAAATAAAATAAAAGCTATATTGAAACCATAATCGATTCAGAAATGAAGTACTAAATAATGTGAAGGATTACACGCACTTATCCTTGAAAATACTTGTTCAGGTTATAAATAATTTGATTACTATTATAAACATTTATACTGAATCAGTCTATTAGATGTAGTGTATCTTACACGCACAGTTTCCTGTTAAAATGATGAACAAAGCAGGTTTTTATACAATAAATGCATTATCTATTGTACAAAAAGCTGAACTGACGAAAATAAAAGATGCTTATACGATATAATATAATACAAAGATGTCATTCTGTTACTGTAACAGTTGTCTTTGTTAACATATACATGTGAATATATTTACTGTAATTCGTCGTTGATGACAATTTAAATCTAAAACAGAAAATTCTATGTGCAATTTCTTTCTCTTTTTCTAAAAAAAAATATATTTTTAACATTGTAAAAGTCCCTTTTTATTGTACATACAACATTGCAGTAATTGCTGATGATCCCCTGTCTAGACCCTGCCATAAACTTAAAATAAAATGTTGATTATGGATTTGTATATCTTAATTTTAATTCAAATTTCCAAACAATCATAATTTTTATTTTACATCCCTGTTTATAAAAAAGCAGCTTTGTGTGAAAGATTCCACGTCTCTTTATTTTATTGCTAGCGCTCTCGAGCGCTAGCAACTACTTTAGTAGCCTGTTTCCCTGGCCTACCCATAATGCTCCGCAAAAGCAGCTACTTTTGCGGAGCATTATGGGTAGGCCAGGGAAACAGATTCCAAATTCCTCGAATACGCATGCTCGGCCGCCATGATCGTGCATTCTGGGAAAACTGTGAAAACTACTTCAGATAGACCGTACGATAACAATTTCGTTGTATCATGTTGTAGCATGAAATAACTGTTTATTATGTTCCCCAAACGAAGTTGGGGAACATATTGTTTTTACTCTGTTTCTTATTATTATTATTCTTATTATGTTCCCCAAACGAAGTTGGGGAACATATTGTTTTTACTCTGTTTCTTATTATTATGTTCCCCAAACTAAGTTGGGGAACATATTGTTTTTACTCTGTTTCTTATTATGTTCCCCAAACGAAGT
This sequence comes from Saccostrea cuccullata, assembly GCF_032062105.1. Lineage (NCBI taxonomy): Eukaryota > Metazoa > Mollusca > Bivalvia > Ostreida > Ostreidae > Saccostrea > Saccostrea cuccullata. The sequence continues at coordinate 7,900 of NW_026924906.1, forward strand.
TGGGGAACATATTGTTTTTACTCTGTTTCTTATTATTATTATTCTTATTATTTTTCTTCCTGGGAAAATTTTGTCCGCGAGTGATCTTGTAAACTACACATCAGACTAAGGTGAAATGTTTTTAGGGTCAGTAGACATGTAATGTAGATTTGCGGAACGAAGGTCATTTTGCGCGCACGTGCTTGCAAGAGCGTGCACGTGCAACACGTGAAATGACCGATTACATTGATATAGATGTAACTTTGTAAATTTTTGATGAAATGCTTTAGAACTCAAAATATAAGGATACATAAGTAGCATAGACAATATGACATGGTCAAAATAGCAAGATTTCACGCGCATGCACGTGCGCTGCACTCTGATTGGCTGAAACAAAAATCTCAATATCTTTTTTGTTTTTTGACGAAATGCTTTGAAATTTTGAACATAGCCATGCATTAGGATATCCTACAATAGGATATATAGCAATTATCATAAAAACACGTGCATGCACGTGCGCTGCAATCTGATTGGCTGAAACTTTAAATAGCTATAACTCATTTGGTTTTCAACCAAAGAGGATGGGATTTGAAACATAGATAGATATTATGAACTACTACAAGAAGGTATGGTCACCATGCACATGGATACACGTGCATGTACGTGCGCTGCAATCTGATTGGCTGAAACTTTAAACAGCTATAACTCCTTTGGTTTCCAACCAAACAGGATGGGATTTGGAACATAGATAGATATAATGGACTACTACAAGAAAGGTATGGTCACCATGCACATGCATACACGTGCGTGTACGTGCGCTGCAATCTGATTGGCTGAAACTTTTAACAGGTATAACGCCCTTGGTTTTCAACCATATGGGGTGGGATTTAGAACATAGATAGATGTAATAGACTTCTACAAGAAGGTATGGTCACCGTGCTCATGTATGCACGTGCGTGCACGTGAAATGAACAAAATCAAAAATACACTTGAATGCGCGTATTTTTTATTACTCTTGGATTAAATACTTTAATTCTTAGTATATTAAAATATATGGATTGTGAAGACAAAATGATATGGTCATTACGCACAGGCATTCGCATGCGCACGCATGCAATGCTAAAATTTGAATGAACTTCGCACACTTCCTGGTAAATGTTGTTAAAGTCTCAAATACATAGAGTTTGTCTTATTTAATGAAGCTTATAGGTAATATGGCACAAAAAGAGAGTTGGGGAGCGTTTGGGGAACATCTGTAACGGTCCCCGTTACAATTAGCACTAGTTATTATTATTATTATTATTATTATTTTTCTTCTTCCTGGGAAAATTTTGTCCACGAGTGATCTTGTAAACTACACATCCGACTTAGGTGAAACCTTTTTAGGGTTAGTAGGCATGTTATGTAGAGTTGCCAAACAAAGGTCATTTTGCGCGCACGTGCTTGCAAGAGCGCGCACGTGCATTAGGTGAAATTACCAATATAATGGATATTGCCGTAACTTTTCTATTTTTTGATGAAATTTTTTGAAACTCATAATGTAAGGATACATTAGTAGTATAGATAAGATAACACGGTCAGAATAGCAAGATTTCACGCGCATGCACGTGCGCTTTGCTCTGATTGGCTGAAACTAAAGTATCAATAACTTTCTTGTTTCTTGTCATAATCCTTTGAAATTTTGAACATAGTCCTACATTATAATGATCTACCGCATGATATATAAGAATTTTCATGAAAGCATGCGCATGCGCGTGTGCTGCAAGCTGATTGGCTGAAACTTTAAATGGCTATATCTCCTTTGTTTTTTGACGAAATTCTTTGAAATTTAAAATATAGTCATGCATTGGGATATCCTACAAAATGATATAGAAAAAATATCATGAAATCACGCGCATGCACGTGTGCTGCAATTTGATTGGCTGAAACTTTAAATTGCTATTTCTCCTTTGTTTTTTGACGAAATTCTTTGAAATTTAAAATATAGTCATGCATTAGGATATCCTACAAAATGATAATAAAAAAAATCATGAAATTACGCGCATGCACGTGTGCTGCAATCTGATTGGCTGAAACTTTAAATGGCTATAACTCCCTTGTTTTTCAACCAAACATGATGGGATTTAGAACATAGATAGATGTAAGGAACTCCCACAAGAAGGTATGATCATCATGCACATGTAAGCACGTGCGTGCATTTGAAACGAGTATATCTAAAACCACTCTTGAAAGACAAGATGATATGGTCATAACGCACATGCATTCACATGCGCTTGGGTGCAATGCTAAAAATTGAATATAATTGGTATCCTTCTGGAAAAACGTTGTTAAAGTCAAAAATGCACAGAGTTTGTCTTATTCAATGAAGCTTACAGGGAATATGGCACCGAAAGGGAGTTGGGGAGCGTTTGGGGAACATTTGTAACGGTTCCCGTTACAATTAGCACTAGTTATTATTATTATTATTTTTCTTCTTCTTCCTGAGTACTTTTTTGTCCGGGACTGATCTTGTAAACTGTTCGTCCGATGTAGGTAAAACCTTTTTAGGGTCAGTAGACATGTTATGTAGATTTGCGGAATCAAGGTCATTTTGCGCGCACGTGCTTGCAAGAGCGTGCACGTGCACCACGTGAAATGACCAATATAATGGATATTGCCGTAACTTTTCTATTTTTTGATGAAATTTTTTGAAACTCATAATGTAAGGATACATTAGTAGTATAGACAAGCTGGCATGGTCAAAATAGCAAGAACTCACGCGCATGCACGTGCGCTTTGCTCTGATTGGCTGAAACTAAAGTCTCAATATCTTTCTTGTTTCTTGTCATAATCCTTTGAAATTTTGAACATAGTCCTACATTATGAAGATCTACAGCATGATATATAAGAATGTTCATGAAAGCATGCGCATGCGCGTGTGCTGCAATCTGATTGGCTGAAACTTTAAATGGCTATATCTCCTTTGTATTTTGACGAAATGCTTTGAAATTTAAAATATAGTCATGCATTAGGATATCCTACAATATGATATAGAAAAAAATTCATGAAATTACACGCATGCACGTGTGCTGCAATCTGATTGGCTGAAACTTGAAATGGCTAAAACTCCCTTGTTTTTCAACCAAACAGGATGGGATTTAGAATATAGATAGATATAGAGGACTCCTACAGGAAGGTATGGTGATCATGCTCGTGCACGCATGTGCGTGCATTTCGAACGAGTGAAATTTAAAAAACCTTGAATAAGTGATTTTTAGTGCTTTTGGACTGAATGCTTTAATATATAGTATATTAAAATGTATAGATAGTGTAGACAAGATGATATGGTTATATCGCACATGTATTCGCATGCGCACAGGTGCAAAGCTAAAATTTAAATATAATTGGTATCCGTCTGGGAAAACGTTGTTAAAGTCATAAATGCACAGAGGTTGTCTTATTTACTGAAGCTTACAGGGAATATGGCACCAAAAGGGAGTTGGGGAGCGTTTGGGGAACATCTGTAACGGTTCCCGTTACAATTAGCACTAGTTATGTTCCCCAAACGAAGTTGGGGAACATATTGTTTTTACTCTGTTTCTTATTATTATTATTATTATGTTCCCCAAACGAAGTTGGGGAACATATTGTTTTTACTCTGTTTCTTATTATTATTATTATTATTATTATTCTTTTTTCTTCTTATTTCTTCTCCGGTACTTTTTTGTCCAGAAGTGTTCTCAGAAACTGTTCACCAAACTAAGTTAAAACCTTTTTAGGGTTAGTAGGCATGTTGTGTAGATGTGCCGAACGAAGGTCATTTTGCGCGCATTCGCATGCACGTGCGGGCGCGTGCAATGAGTAAAATGACTGATATATTTAATATGGTTGTAACTTTTATATTTTTTGATAAAATGTTTTGAAACTCAGTATATAAAGATATATAAGTTGTGTAGATAAGATGACATGGTCAAATTTGCATGAACTCACGCGCATGCACGTGCACTTTGCTCTGATTGGCTGAAACAGAAATCTCAAAATCTTTTTTGTTTTATGATGAAATGCTTTGAAATTTATAACATAGACATGCATTAGGATGTACTACAATATGATATATAAAATTTTTAATGAAATCACGCGCATGCGCGTGCGTTGCAATCTGATTGGCTGAAACTTTAAATGAGTATAACTCCCTTGGTTTTCAACCAAACAGCATGGGATTTACAACATAGATGGACATAAAGGACTCCTACAGGATGGTATGGTCACCATTCACATGCATGCACGTGTGTGCACGTGCACTTTGCTCTGATTGGCTGAAACAAAAATCTCAAAATCTTTTCTGTTTTTTTTTTTTACAAAATGCTTTGAAATTTAAAACATAAGCATACTTTAAGATGTCCTACAATATGATATATAATAATTGTCATGAAAATACGCGCATGCACGTGCGCTGCAATCTGATTGGCTTAAATTTTAAATGGCTATAACTCCCTTGTTTTTCAACCAAACAGAATGGGATTAAGAACATAGACAGACATAATGGACTCATACTCATACAAGAAAGTATGGTCATCATGCACGTGCGTGCACGTGCAAATGAGTAAAATAGTGTAGACAAGATGATATCGTCATTACGCTCATGCAATCACATACGCACGCCTGCATTGCTTAAATTTGAAATACTTGGTATACTTTTGGGAAAACGTTGTTTACGTCTTAAATGCATAGATTTTGCCTTCTTTAATGAAACTTACAAGGAATATGGCACGAGAAGGAAGTTGGGGAGAGTTTGGGGAACATCTGTAACGGTTCCCGTTATTTTTCTTCTTCTTCTTCCTGGGTACTTTTTTGTCCGGGAATGATCTTGTAAACTGTTCGTCCGATGTAGGTAAAACCTTTTTAGGGTCAGTAGACATGTTATGTAGATTTGCGGAATCAAGGTCATTTTGCGCGCACGTGCTTGCAAGAGCGCGCACGTGCAACACGTGAAAGGATCAATATAATAGATATAGCCGCAACTTTTCTAATTTTTTATGGAATGCTTTGAAACTCATCATGTGAGGATATATTAGTAGCATAGACATGATGACATGGTCAAAATAGCAAGATCTCACGCGCATGCACGTGCGCTTCGCTCTGATTGGCTGAAACTAAAGTTTCAATATCTTTCTTATTTTTTGACAAAATCCTTTAAAATTTTGAACATAGCCATGCATTAGGATATCCTACAACATGATGTATAACAATTATCATAAAAGCACGTGCATGCACGTGTGCTGCAATCTGATTGGCTTAAACTTTAGATAGCTATAACTCCCTTGGTTTTCAACCAATCAGGATGGGATTTGGAACATAGATAGATATAATGGATTCCTACAAGAAGGCATGTCAGTCGTGTACGTGCGCTGCAATCTGATTGGCTGAAACTTTAAACAGCTATAACTCCCTTGGTTTTCAGCCAAACGGAGTGGGATTTAGAACATAGATAGATGTAACAGACTTCTACAAGAAGGTATGGTCATCATGCTCAAGTATGCACGTGCATGCACGTGAAATGAGTAAAATCAAAAATACACTTGAATGAGCATATTTTTTAATACTTTTGGATTAAATATTTTAATATTTAGTATATTTAATATATAGATTGTGTAGACAAGATGATATGGTCATTATGCACATGCATTAACATGCGCACGCGTGTAATGCTAAAATTTGAATGAACTTGGTACACTTCTGGGTAAATGTTGTTAAAGTCTCAAATGCATATAGCTTATTTAATGAAGCTTACAGGAAATATTGCACCAAAAGGGATTTGGGGAGCGTTTGGGGAACATCTGTAACGGTCCCCGTTACAATTAGCACTAGTTATTATTATTATTATTCCTGGGAAAATTTTGTCCTCGAGTGATCTTGTAAACTATACATCCGACTAAGGTAAAATGTTTTTAGGGTCAGTAGACATGTTATGTAGATTTGCCGAACGAAGGTCATTTTGCGCGCACGTGCTTGCAAGAGCGCGCACGTGCAACACGAGAAATGACCAATATAATGGAAATTACTGTAACTTTTCTTTTTTTCGAAAGAATTTTTTTGAAACTCATAATATAAGGATACATTAGTAGTATAGACAAGATGGCATGGTCAAAATAGCAAGATCTCACGCGCATGCACGTGCGCTTTGCTCTGATTGGCTGAAACTAAAGTCTCAATATCTTTCTTGTTTCTTGTCATAATCTTTTGAAATTTTGAGCATAGTCCTACATTATAAAGATCTACAGCATGATATATAAAAATTTCCATGAAAGCATGCGCATGCGCGCGTGCTGCAATCCGATTGGCTGAAACTTTAAATGGCTATATCTTCTTTGTTTTTTGACGAAATGCATTGAAATTTGAAACATAGTAATGCATTGGGATATCCTAAAATATGATATAGGAAAAATCATGAAATCACGCGCATGCACGTGTGCTGCAATCTGATTGGCTGAAACTTTATATGGCTATATCTCCTTTGTTTTTTGACGAAATGTTTGGAATTTTAAAATATAGTCATTCATTTAGATACCCTTCAATACGATAAAGATAAAAATTTATGAAATCACACGCATGTATGTGTGCTGTAATCAGATTGGCTGAAAATTCAAATGGCTATAACTCCTTTGTTTTTCAACGAAACAGGATGGGATTTAGAACATAGATATATATAAGTGACTTCTAAAAGAAGGTGTAGTCATTATGCACGTGCTTGCACGTGTGTGCACGCAAAATGAGTAAAATTAAAAATACATTCGAATGAGTGTATTTTTTAATACTTATGGATTAAATGTTTTGATATTAAGTATATTAAAATTTTAGATAGTGTAGACAAGGTAATATGGTCGTTACGCAAATGAACACGCGTGCAATGCCTATTTTTAAATATATTTTGTATTTTTCTGGAAGACTCAATAAAATATTTCTTATTTAATAGAGATTACAGGGATTATGGCACCAAAAGGGAGGTGGGGAGCGTTTGGGGAACATCTGTAACGGTCCCCGTTACAATTAGCACTAGTTATTATTATTATTATTTTTCTTCCTGGGAAAATTTTGTCCGCGAGTGATCTTGTAAACTACACATCCGACTTAGGTGAAACCTTTTTAGGGTAAGTAGGCATGTTATGTAGATTTGCGGAATCAAGGTCATTTTGCGCGCACGTGCTTGCAAGAGCGCGCACGTGCAAAACTTAAAATGACCAATATATAATGGATATAACCGTAACTTCTCTATTTTGTGACGAAATGTTTTGAAACTTTTAATGTAAGGATATATTAGTAGTATGCACAAGATGACATGGTCAAAATAGCAAGATCGCACGCGCATGCACGTGTGCTTCGCTCTGATTGGCTGAAACTAAAGTCTCAATATCTTTTTTGTTTTTTGATAAAATCATTTGAAATTTTGAACATAGTCATACATTAGGGAGATCTACAGCCTGTAATATAAGATTTTTCATGAAAGCATGTGCATGCACATGTGCTTGCAAGAGCTCGCACGTGCAACACGAGAAAGTCCAATATAATTGATACAGACGTAACTATTAAAATTATTGATGAAATGCTTTGATACTCATTTTATAAGTATATATTAGCAGTATGCACAAGATGACATGGTCAAAATAGCAAGATCGCACGCGCATGCACGTGTGCTTCGCTCTGATTGGCTGAAACTAAAGTCTCAATATCTTTCTTGTTTCTTGTCATAATCCTTTGAAATTTTGAACATAGACCTACATTATGAAGATCTACAGCATGATATATAAGAATTTTCATGAAAGCATGCGCATGCCCGCGTGCTGCAATCTGATTGGCTGAAACTTTAAATGGCTATATCTACTTTGTTTTTTGACGAAATGCTTTGAAATTTAAAACATTGTCATGCATTAGGATATCCTACAATATGATATAGAAAAAAATCATGAAATCACGCGCATGCACGTGTGCTGCAATCTGATTGACTTAAACTTGAAATGGTATAACTCCCTTGTTTTTCAACCAAATAGGATGGGAATTAGAATATAGATAGATGTAAGGGACTCCTACAAGAAGGTATGGTCATCATGCACGTGCACGCACGTGCGTGCATTTGGAACGAGTGAAATGAAAAATACACTTGAAAGAGTGATTTTTCATCCTTCTGGACTAAATGCGTTAATATATTGTACATTAGATTTTGTAGATAGTATAGACAAGATGATATGATCATAACGGACATGCATTCACATGCGCAAGGGTGCAATGCTAAAATTTGAATATAATTGGTATTCTTCTGAGAAAACGTTGTTAAAGTCAAAATGCACAGAGTTTGTCTTATTTAATGAAGCTTACAGGGAATATGGCACCAAAAAGGAGTTGGGGAGCGTTTGGGGAACATCTGTAACGGTCCCCGTTACAATTAGCACTAGTTTATTGTGTAGCTTACACTTTAAAGATAACTTCATATTTATAATATTTCAAATTCTGGGGTTTTTTGCTGACGGAAAAGCCCGAGTCCTTATCTGATTGTTCTAAACAATGACAAGGGAAGTTTTTTTTAACATCTAAGCACAACCAAAAATAGATTCTAATTTCTGATTGGTCAATTCAGCCAATCTTACAAATAACAGAAACAGAAGCAAGAAATTAAAATAGAAATAACGAATAAATTCACTATTTGTGTTTTAAAAATTCTGATGTGTATGGCTTTTAACCTAACATATCTTGACAAAGATGACCTAAAGGACCAAGCTACTTCACATGCGTTCCAAACTCTCCGGACTCTTTACACAACATACACTTTGAGTTATTTTCTATATACCTTTCAACGCCCATGTATTTTCTTTGCTAAATTGCCAAGAAGTTCTCTTCTTTAAATCAGCTCATACATGCAATGTCTCAATCGGCATCTTCTTCATATTATATAGAGCCCCCCCCCTCTCCAGTAAAGGTCATATATGTTCCGTTGCGCCAAAACTCCAATAGGTCACCCACCCCCCTTGTTTCTTTACCTATGTGTCTATAAAATACGCTTCACAAAACAATAATAACTTTATCACTCTCCAGCCTCGATAAAAATTAAAGAATTCAGCAAAATAAATCACTTGATCACGGATCTTCCTTTCTGTGTTTAAAAATTGCTACAGCGCTAGCTCACCTATCTTTTTAAAAGATAAACTTGTATTATCAATACCAGTAGAGAAGAATTAACAGCGAGGAAATAGAAACTCCGAGGCTATTGTACAACAATTTATTCGAGAAGTTAGTGGTGTAAATCAGATGTGGATACTTAGTTTATAAGAACTTCAAATATTTTTTTGAACATTGCAATTCACAAAATTTTGACAAAATTATTAACATCAAAGCGTAGTTTTTCAACAAATACAACCATTCCCCGCGATAAATTAAAGTCCAGTCCTTTTGACATCAGAAACAACTGCTTTTTCAATGAAAAGGAATTTGTGAATTTACTTACCTTGTTATTGGTCATTTGCAAAATAATTTTGTTAAAAACATTCTGACTGTACACATATACTCTGTAGTTAACATTACATAAATATTGCATGTAGTTGAGTGTAACACTGAAAATTTTCACCCCAAGAAAACCATTGCCAACCGAGGCGCAACCGAGGTTGACAATGGTTTTCGAGGGGTGAAAATTTTCAATGTTACACTCAACTACATGCAATATTTATTATATTATACTGAATGTTTTATACAAATACATATAACAGTGAACCATGCGCGCATAAATTCTGCGCAGTCGCTATTTTTTGGAATACCACCCGTCGTCAAGCAATGTTGACTGTTGCTACGCTGGAGGACGTGGCTTCATTATTTAGCGGGTAATACTAGTAGTGTTTTTTAACAAATGTTTCTTGACCAATCAGATTCATCTAATTTACATGAAAGTATAATATTAAAAAAGATACTTAAGTTTCTGTTTGACAATATCTAGTATGTAGTTTTGGAGACCAGACCTATTGATTTTTGAATTCATATAAAGAAGAATTAATTCAAAACCTTATACATGAGTAGAATATCCACTTGCTGTGATCTTCAACTCGAAATTTAGATAAATCAACAATTATCGTCGACTTCACAATAGTTGATTCAATCTATGTGTTGACTCGATATAACTTGAACAAAAGATACTACCCATATCTGACATATCTGTTTCGTATTTGGATATTTTACTGGAAAAAGATATTGATGGTAATCTTACAACAAATATTAATCATAAGCGTAACGACTTCATTTTTCAATCGTCAACCTCCTTACTTATGTAGCGATATACATTTGAAATGCACATGGGGTATATGTCTGGAGGACCAGTTGATTCGAACGACCTCTAAAACAAGGCAAGATATTGACAAACAAGCTGATGAAACAAGAAGTTCCTCAGTCTCGATCATCGAGAACAACTTGTCATTAGCTCAGATGCTGACTGACGTTTTTCATACCGATTGTAAGACCATTTTTACACACTGAGTTGTCTAGGGATTTTACTGTTTGCCCGATCTTTACACAGGGGCGTAGTATCCGGGGGGGGCCAGGCCCCCCCCACTTTTTCTCCCGACATTACCTTTACTATAGAAAATGTTTACTGAAAGGAAGGTTGGCCCCCCCAAATTTCAGCAAAGGGTAGTGTTATAAGAAAATTAACCCCAAAAAGTTTGAATTGAAAGATAGTTGGTCTTGAAAAAAGTTAGCCACTACTCCCCCCCCCCCCCCCCCCCCCCCCCCCCCCCCCCCCCCCCCCCACGAAATACGATTTTCGACTTCGGGCAACTTTAAATTTTTCGTTTTTTTTTTTTTTTTTTTTTTTTTTTTTTTTTTTTTTTTTTTTACTTGTCAACTTTTTCAGGTAAGTAAAAGAAATTTTTCTCAGGTTGGCCCCCCCACTCCCAAAAACGATGCTACGCGCCTGTTACAAGAAGCACACGGTAGGTGTGATCGGTCGACAAGGCATGCTGACTCCTCCATGGCACCTGATCCTACCTCTGATGTTATTGAGGACCGTATTTGATCGGCTCCTGATTTATATTGTTGGAATAGACTTTCGAACTTGAGTACTGTGTATATTTCACTTACATACACAGTAAGAAAAAACAACATATACGAATTTATAGAGTTTGGTCTTGTTAGTTTCTTGTTTTCAGCAGTTTTTAAGTTCAAATCATTAGCCTTCATATGTTGCAAAATATGAGACGGGATGATTTTTTTTTTCGTTTTTACTCAGTATAGATACTAGCATATATTTGGGGAAGAATGAAAAAAAATAGGTTGCCTTGATAGGAATTTTTTTTATTGATTTTGTGATTAAACAATTTCTTAGCCTGAACAAATTGTTTTCCAGATGTCTATGAAATCATTTTAGTACCCTATTTTTTTAGTCTCTCTCGGTTTAAGGTCTTTGGAGGCGAGCTATGTTACTAGCTGCCACAAAGTCATTTCTAATTACTTCTCTCCCTAGTCCTTTTTTTTTTTGCAGAAGATTTCATATTTAATTGTAATATACGATCCCTTGATTCACTTCGTACAGAATTTCGAAAGACTTTTACTTACGGTATATACCATTCGAAATATTTCTGAAAACAATAAGATATACTGAGTATTGTTTTTTTTAAAACTAAATGGAAATAAATTCTAAGATAAAAGAATTTGAGAACGAGATAAAGGAATAAATATTGAAATGCTGATAGCTATATGTTTGTTTGCGCAACAGGTCATTGCATTGTTTTTACGAAACTCAAAAATTTAAAGTATAGTGAGATACATGTACCTATGTTATTTTATAAAAAAAAATATGAACTCTATTGTTTATAATTTTATTTTGCTGTAAATATGTACTTTTATGATATCTCTGCGGTGTTTCAAATAAAGCTTGATTCAGGCATTAATCTGGAAAAAAAATCTGTACTTTGGATCATATATTGAAGCATTATGTTATTGTTTGGTACATGTAGGAGGGCAACAAACACTGTTACTTACGGCTATCGAACCCTGGGAATCTTGACGCTACGGACATGGGCACTTGACATTACATAAATTGCTTATTTAAAATAATATAACCCCTTACCTACCTAAAATAATGTTTACATTGTGAGTTATTAAGTATTGGGCTATATTTTTTTCATGAGAAAAATATGTAATGTTTAAAAGTTCCCTTAGACTATACTTTTTGCTAATGGAAATATAGTCGTATTAAATGTTTATTTCTATATAGAAGAAAAATTAAATCAGAAAGATCAATGAGTATATAAATAAACATTACCCAGTCACACAGTATCAAAACAGATCACTCTTACTGCATAAAACCTAATAAGAACTTCCTCACAGTGTATATTCCAACATGTAACATTTTTGGTTCGCCGAAAAGCTGCTTAAGTATATGCTTACGAAACAAAGCATTATTTTAGAAGCATATATGGAGAGTATAAACCTATTTCACATTTTATACTTTTATCAAACACCTAAACACAATTCCGAAGATCATAGAAAAATTGACGTTACAATGGGAACATGTATCATGTATATGACCAACAGGTTTTTATTGACTTAAGAAGTTCGCTTGTTATCTACTTGTATGACCCCCCCCCCCCCCACTATAATCGAAGGTTCAGGTCATGTTGTTTTCGCCTGTCTGTCTGACTAAACCTTTCATTTGGTACAAATACCGGTGTATTTGAAAAATTTGGCCTTGACACTGTAGTTTGGTCTACTTTGAAAAAATTAAAATTTGGCCGTAACTTGCCAACAGTTAGTGCTAGAGCTTTTATATTTCGTTTGTGTATTTATTGAGACAAGGACTTACCTTGGGTACCAGTAATTTAAACTCTTCGCCCAATTTTCAAAAAATAAGCCATAACTTTTGAATGGTTGGTGCTTGGGCTTTTGTATTTCACAGGTATTTTTACTATTGTGACAATTACTTTCTTTGGATAACACGTTTTTGAACTTTTGACCTTGAACTCTGAGTTTGATTTGTATTTGAGAATCTTTAACATTTGCCATGAGCTACCTTACGGGGGCATCAGTTTTTCACAAAAAAAAATTGTGTACAGTGTATTGCATTTTTTTTTTAGATAATGGCAAAACAGAGCTTTGTGTAAAGGTATATGAAATATCAATAATTGCAATACAAGTATCTATACATTTTAGGAGAAAATTTTGAAAAGTAAGCAGATACTAGTATTGTTATGTCAACGTTCTTTTTTAAATTGATTTGTTTATTTTTATTTTGGTGAAATTGTACTGTGTCATGACACCTTAACTTTGGACTTTCAAGTTTTGTTTATATATTTTTTTTCAATGTAATTCAAGAATACTAAATGGAGAATTTATTTAAATTTAAGAAAACCGGATGTCTTAAATCTGACAGGTAAGGTATCAGTTGAAGGTATTTTCACATCTACCTTAATCTTCTTTTCTGATTTTGTTGAAATTCAAGACAGGGAATTTGTAAGTAATGGGTTTCATTCTACGTATGTAAATGAAGTAAAACTGATACCGATGACATAAATGTAGAAAGACAAATCCACCCTCAAAGATTGACTGTGTCATGGCGGGGATCTGTATCATTGTTTGTATACCAATTACCAAAGGTACTTCACATTGATTCTCTGGGGATCTTGTAGACTCAAAACCATGGTTAGCAATGATGGCGATCTATTGGGCCCTACAACATTTCATGTTAAAAGTAAAACATTTCATGTTAAAAGTAACTTCAATTTACCTAACGTGCCTACCAGAAGCAAAATTTTCGGGTGTTTTAATAAAATACGTAATTTTGAAGCACATACAATACGACGGCGTATTCGTACCATATTGACAATGTAGAAAAAAATTTTAAAATCGTTTGAACGATTTAGAAAATCGTATGTACAATCTAGAAAATCGTTTGTACGATTTAGAAAATCGTTTGAACATTTTTTTAAAACGATTTAGAAAATCGTTTGAACGATTTTTAAAATCGTTTGAACGATTTTTAAAATCGTTTGAACGATTTAGGAAATCGTTTGTTCGATTTGTTAAATCGTTTGTACGATTTGTTAATCGTTCGTACGATTTGTTAAATCGTACATGTATGTACGATTTAGAAAATAGTTTGTTCAATTTAGAAAATCTTTTTGTACAATTTTTATTTCTTGTTATTACATGTAGAAGAAGCGTAGTAGAAAACCTTGCACAAGTAGGACAACGTATCAACGCATAGTTTTAATGAAAGACATGATGAATGGCAGAGAAAAAATTATCAAGGGAAATTTCAAGATGGGTTTCCTTTTTTCGGAAATTGCACAGATCCTTTCGCAGACTCACCGAGTCTTTGTTCGTGAAGGAACGTTGAAAAGAACAACAGCTAAGTTGGGACTGTTCATACGTTAATACAAATCCGACATAAGGGATGTACAGTGTAGCTCTTTTCATTAAGGAAACACTTGAGTCATTTGGTCAATACGTTGTATTTCCATTAGTGAACTCTTCAGAAGTAGAGGCGCGTTTGGTCGTCTGACTGGGACAGCATGGCATTGCGGATTATACAAAACATGCCAGTATCAATCCAATTTTAAATGTTAAGTGCATTTGTCATTTTAAATAAAGAATAGAAGAACTAAAAGACATATGAAAAGAGCGAAAACCCTAACTTTATCGTCCAATAATAAAAATACATTTCCGAGGTATGTGTATTGACTTTAAATGTACCATTACGATAAATAGATACATACGATCACCAATAGATGTAGATTAATATCCTTGTCGTCTCTACTCTTGATTCAAATAAAGTCCACAACAATAAATGCATTTAGTTAGAACTTTTTCATCGACATCCAACGTGTTGTTTACATGTTTTTGTTGCGTTTGTCCCAGAAATCCCGCGAGATTTGTACATTCTCCGACTTTTTCACAAAAGAGCACACTAAGAACTACTATAACTCTTCAATAGTGGAAATAGCATGGATACAGGTGATTGTACTGGAAAACTACTTTGGCAGGATTTACCATTTCTCAAGAAGATATTCTATATCTTCTTTCTATACAAGATCCGGAGGAAGTGTGTGTTTAAGGAAAAGAAACAAATTAACATGAAGATTGTACACTAACAAAGGTCCAAATTACGACAAGTGATCATAAAAACATTGTGAATGTAATCGTGATATGATGGTTTACTAATTATAACATTACAACAATATTCACACAGTTTTATTAACAAGATACAATTTATTATAAGTGTTTCTATACCTGTCAGCAACGAAGGGAATTCTCTATATATACAATAGCTTTACCAGGTTTCTTATTCAGTACGCTTCTGTTCCGAATCAGAAAAAAAAAATCGTTCAAACAATTTCTTAAATCGTACAAACGATTTAACAAATCGTTCAAAGGATATAACAAATCCTTTGTACGATTTTCTAAATCCTTCAAACGATTTAAAAAATCGTACAAACGATTTTAAATTTTTTTTCTACATTGTCAATATGGCACGAATACGCCGTCGTACATACATGTAGATCAGAAAAGTTGGAAACATTTACGTTAAAAAACGGTCACAATGCCCTCTTTGGTCTGGGGTGGATTAAAGCTAAAGAAACAAGATTTTTGCGATAAATATTTTATAGTGAAATCTGAAGCCGCTATGTGTTGTCATTTCATTTTATCATGGTAACGAATCTTATGGAATACTGGATTTCTTTCATGCTTTATTTTTTATGTACAGTTTTTAAATTAACATGACCAAATTAAATTGGCCCCACAACTAGGATGGGGTCAGTCTGAAAGAGAAAATGGTGCATTATTCATTTAATATAAGTGATAACATCTAGAAAAATGCCAGGACGCTACGCATCGGGGTCACACTTAGAGTGTTCTGAATCTTTATTGTGGGTCTTTAGGTTTTCAGGTGACAAGGTGAAGAAATCTGAAGTCCTTATAAATATCGGTCCATACAGAGTTTCAGACACCCGCACTATTTATCATTGAAGATGTTTATCTCAAGTGAAAGAAAACAGAGATTTATATCAACTATGCTAAAATGAATTTTCATTACATTTATCCTTTCTCTTCAGATTATTATCCCCATACTCATCATACATTTCTACGATGGCAAGGTTTTTTTCTTTTTGGGCAAAATACCCTCTGAGAAATTTGACAATTTTGCAATTACATGATAATTTTTTTTTTAATGAACATAAGAGTGACTTTCCTGAATTTCGTGCTTAGATATTAAAAACAAGCAGCAAAATTAAGAACGTTACGGTACATTTTCAGTTCTTGTAAATTTGTGAAATGTATCGGTATGAGAAGCTTATGAGAATCATTTGCACTTTTATTGCACAAAAATGTACAATGTTTGAACATATTTTATTGTAATTTCTAATTACAAAGGGATTGGGCACAAGTTCTAAAAACTTATTTAGAACTTGTGCCCAATCCCTTTGTATTTGGTTAAAGGTCTGGAAATTGCATCGGATGTTCGACAAGGTTTCTCTTTCTCTATAAGGACATACATGTACTAGTAATCCTTTAAGATTTTTAAATTCATCTCATCCTACATGTATCTCCCTTTTACTGGAGAATCGTTGACGTGAAGTTTTTTGTTAGAACCACTGTCTGTCTAGCTGTCTATTTATAAACA
>NW_026924907.1:0-24363 GCF_032062105.1 Saccostrea cuccullata
GGGCACCACAATAGGGAATCCAAGTTTTAAAGAGAAATATATAGAAAAAATCTTTTAAAATCTTCTCAAGAACCACTGGGCCAGGAAAACTTAAACTTATATGGAAGCATCCTTGGGTAGTGTAGATATTAAATTGTTAAGATCATGACCCCCGGGGGTAGGATGGGGCAACAATAGGGAATTCCAAGTTTTACATAGAAATATATAGAACAAATCTTTAAAAATCTTCTCAAGAACCACTGGGCAGGGAAAACTGAAACTTATATGGAAGCATCCTTGGATAGTGTAGATATTAAATTGTTAAAATCATGACCGTTGGGGGTAGGCTGGGGCCACAATAGGGAATCCAAGTTTTACATAGAAATATATAGAAAAAAAACTTTTAAAATCTTCTTCTCAAGAACCACTGGGCCAGGAAAACTTAAACTTATATGGAAGCGACCTTGGATAGTGTAGATATTAAAATTTTAAAATAATGACCCCTGGGGGTAGGGTGGGGCCACAATAGGGAATCCAAGTTTTACATATATATATTTAGAATTTTTTTTTCAAGAATCTTCTTCTCAAAAACCACTGGGCCAAGAAAGTTGAAACTTATGTGGAAGCATCCGGGGGTAGTGTAGATTCTAAAGTATTAAAATCATGATAGTGGAGGGGGTAGGGGCGCGAAAGGTATAGCAAGAGGGGAAATCTGGTAAAGAACTTCATTACCCGAGTTATTCAGGTGAGCGATGTGGCTCGTGGGCCTCTTGTTTATATTTGTATTCCTTGTGACTGTGTAAAAGGTAGGAAGAGTTTAGAGAAGAAGGGGCTTTTTGTATTGACCCCATTTGTTTATATTTGTATTCCTTGTGACTGTGTAAAAGGTAGGAAGAGTTTAGAAGAAGGGGGCTTTTTGCATTAAAAAAACATCATTACCCCCATTTGCCCCGACCCCCATTTGATTTATATTTGCACCAGCAACCATCTCCCAAAATATGATTAGGCTACTGTGTAAAATGTAGGAGAAGTTCAGGGAAGACGGGGCTTTTTGCATAAAAAACGGGACCCCAAGAGTCAAAATCAAAATTCCGAAACCTTACTGCACATCTACATGACACCACCAACCATCTCCAAAAAGGTGATTAGGCTGCTGAGTAAAATGTAAGAGGAGTTCAGGGAATATGGGGCTTTTTGCATAAAAACATCATTTTCGACCCCCATTTGACCCCCCGGGGCAAAATCAGAATTCCAAAACCTAACTGCACATCTACATGACACCACCAACCATCTCCCAAAAGGTGATTAGGCTGCTGAATAAAATGTAAGAGGAGTTCAGGGAAGATGGGGCTTTTTGCATAAAAAACGTCATTTTTCGACCCCCATTTGACCCCCCCTGGGCAAAATCAAAATTCCGAAATCTTACTGCACAACTTCATGACACCACCAACCATCTCCAAAAAGGTGATTAGGCTGCTGAATAAAATGTTAGAGGAGTTCAGGGAAGATGGGGCTTTTTGCATAAAACGTCATTTTTTGACCACCATTTGACCCCCCTGGGCAAAATCAAAATTCCGAAACCTTACTGCACATCTACATGACACCACCAATCATCCCCCAAAAGGTGATTAAGCTGCTGAGTAAAATGTAAGAGGAGTTCAGGGAAGATGAGGCTTTTTGCATAAAAAACGTCATTTTTCGACCACCATTTGACCCCCCTGGGCAAAATCTAAATTCCGAAACCTTACTGCACATCTACATGAAACCACCAATCATCCCCCAAAAGGTGATTAGGCTGCTGAGTAAAATGTAAGAGGAGTTCAGGGAAGACGGGACTTTTTGCATAAAAAACGTCATTTTGACCCCCATTTGACCCCCCGGGGCAAAATCAAAATTCCGAAACCTTACTGCACATCTACATGACACCACCAACCATCTCCCAAAAGATGATTAAGTTACTGTGTAAAATGTAGGAGGAGTTCAGGGAAGAAAAGTGTGACGGACGGACGGACGGACGGACATGAGTAACAAAAATATACCCGAACTCGAAAACCCGAAAGTGCGGGTATAACAAAATTTTGATACATGGATTGATTATATTTTTTGAATGGATTGATTGATTGTATACTGTTTAACGTCCCTCTCCAGAATATTTTACTGATATGCAAACGTCACCATTGCCGGTGAAGGGCTGCAAATTGGGGCCTATGCTCGGCACTTACGGCTTTTGAGCAGGGAGGGATCTTTATCGTGCCACATCTGCTGTGACACGGGGCCTCGGTTCATTCGGTCTCATCCGAAGGACCGCCCCATTTAGTCGCCTTTTACGACAAGCAAGGGGGTACTGAGGACCTATTCTAACCCGGATCCCCACGGGTTTTTCTGAATGTTTGAAGAAGGATATGGAGATAACGAACAGTATTCAATCTCAAAGTCCATAAAACGATACAAAATAAGAGCAGAGCAAACACGGACCCCCGAAACATCAGAGGTGGGATCAGGTGCCATGGAGGAGTGAGCATCCCCTGCCGACCGGTCACAACCGCCGTGTGCTCCTTGTCATGATTAGGAAATAACGGAAAAAATCCGTCGTCAATTCAGTGTATAAATAATGGACTAACAATTGGTATGAAAAACGTCAGTCAGCATTTGACGCAATGATAAATTGTATTTTCTGATAAGGTCATTGTATCGACCATAGAACTTACGAAATGATGACTTTAAACGAGACTGCTGATATTCTTGTTTCATCAACTTGCTTATCAATAATTTACCTCGTTTAAGAAATTGTTCATACGTAGAGCAATGCTCTTGCGTATCGAATCAACTGAGATATATATACTCCGTATGCAGGTGATGAAGGTATATTGCTGCATAAGTAAGGGAAGTTGACGATAGAAAAGTTAAATGACATAAATCATAAATTATGGCACGCCGATTGGTTCAAAACTATTTTCTGCACGACCTTAAACAAAAATTACACGAGCAAGTCAAAACTTACACAAAGTGAGGAAAATATACACAAAGTTATTGAAATTTACACAAACTACATAAAAACTACACAATCAGCAAAATATTTACACGATATAGTGAGAAAATTACACAAACGTAAAAACGAAAACTGCACGAGTGAGAATACAACATCGACATAATATACGACGCATCCTCATTGCGCACATTTCATTAATATTCATTAGATAACAGCTCAGTGTGGCTTGGATGCTTGAAACATTATAAAACAAGAGGATGAGTAATTTGTTAACAATATTGATCTTTTGAAAAAATTCAGTCTTTAAGAATTACCCTAAACTCTCAAGAATATGCACAACGTGGTTTATACATGTAAAAACTGACAGGCACGCAATATTCAAATTAATTAACACCCCCGATTATAAACATTTTACACATGTATATAGATAATGTAAAAAGTGGGAGGAATATATATCCAGTTGCGTGTTTAATTGTTAGATTTTTCCATTGTATCATTCCTCTATATCGCAATTTCTTTTGAAAGTTCAAAACAATGATATTATCATAGTAAAGGTGAGTAAATAAAAACAGCATGTTATGTAATACAGGAGAGTTATTAACAAACCAAACTCTTCTCCTCCACCAGCCACTGTGTGTACTTTGGTAATAATTAAGGATGTGGATGCGTGACCTTTTCATATCGAGAGATCCCCCCCCCCCTCCCTGGTGGTGCTGGAATGAAAGACACCTGTATGCTAATCAATTTATAGTTATTTGACACATCAATAATACCTTTTGATTGAACTTGAAGGTCACTAGCAATTCATACAGAGATGCCGTCATCTGGGTTGTGGAATTTGCCCGATACATTTTTTAGAAGTACTAAACAGTAAAAAATAAATCGAGCAAATACTTGCGCAACTTTAATTTTACTATTGAAACGAATATATCATTATTCTGAAATAAATATGAATGTGAAATAGTAGTATATGTATGTAGTATTAAATTTTGAACAAAGTGTGGTGATTACATAAATACATGTTTCCATGAAAATGCATTAATATTATACAGTCGTTTTACTATTGTGAATTTAAGTTTTTCTGTTTTTCGACTGTAGATTATTTTGAATAGGTAAAATGCATATAAAGGAGTTAATTTAAAATTATAATATGTAGATACATATGTAGTAATGCTTTTGAATGTAAGGGGGTGCCAAATTACCTTAAAACCCTAACTGACAAGCAAAACAAGGTAAAGTGTCCAATCTCGCAAATCCTACTTCGATGAGGTAGTGAGGGACCTTCAATTCCAATCCAACAACAAAAAAGGGGGCTTTTCGGTGAACAATTAATAATGGAAGAAGGTTCTGTTCGAAAAAAAAAAATCCTGATGCTTCGTGCCTGAAATATTTTCGAAGAATTTAAGGGTACAAGAAGCAGTCGAGAGAAATCAGGATTGCAATACAACTTCAAACTATATAACAATATCCCCGGATTTGCATGCGCTTGACCTAACAACAGTTAAAAATTGGGGGTTACCGGGTAGGATCAACCTGCATGTAAAGAAAAATTTACTTTAGCAAAATCTATACTTGAAAATAAGGGGGGGGGGGGTGTCTACAGGCCTGATTGACGATTCATTTCGTTTCATAAATAATATAATCATGTTCTTTTTTATTATGGAAATATATTTGGGCGAAGAAGTAATCTTACAAGGAACTTAGTGTTTGGAAAATAATTTTAAAAATTCATGAAGTCGAAAAAAAAGTGTAAACTGAAACATCGAGCTCCATAAAAACATGTATTATCTGTATTTTTCAAGAGCGATAAAACGCGTTCTATGACACTGCTGTATCCATTTCAATTTTTTTATTGCATCCTATTTGTAACATTGTACGCATAGATGTACGTAGTAAATCACAATGTCTTAAAAGTAACAATACATAAAAGCGCATGACTGTACATAAAGCACAGAGCATGTTTATTCTCCCTTTACCTGGTCCTTTTTATTAAAATGAAAACATTTATCAAGTAATCGCCATTACGAATGAGAGTAACGCTGACAAGAAATGTCTTGTTTTTATCATAGACCTAAATCATAATATGTAAATCTTCACTTTAGGTCTCTGCTTTTATTTAGTAGTTTATAACTGAAAAATATGAGATATCATGGAAGGAATTCATAACAAAAAATCTAAAGAGCTCCAACCAAAGCTGATATCCTGATATTTTATAAGTATGAATGCATGTGTTTTTTTAGAATAAAATATTACTTATGTGTTTTAAGTTAGATCTAAATACATGTTGTGTACATCTAAGGTAATCCCAACTTCTTAAGTTTAAAAAAATATGTATCCAGCCAAATGAATATATAAATAATTTCCTATTTGGAATGGTTAAAAAAAAATTAAATAGGTACATATGAAAAGTACCAAAATTAATTCTACAGCTTAATGATAATAATAAGCAATAATTCTGCAAATTTCATGAAGAATCAATTTTATTAATAGTTTAATTATGCAAGTGTTAATTTTAAATTTATACTAGTAATTTCCATTAGAGTTGTATCTATAAATTAGAAATTTTCAAAAGCTATAGAGAGTTTATTTAAATAAAAAACAAAACAAAATAATTCTAACATATTTTTTGTAGAAAATCAAGATCCTAGTCAGCCGTTCTGTTTATCGTTAGGTACTTTTAGTTCGGAGTCGAGTGCATCATAAGCAATAGGTTTTTTTTTTACCCCGCATTATACGATTCCTTCTCGTCACAATTTTTGTCTGGCATCAAATAATAACTCCATATATTGGTTCGGATCTTGGTCAATATAAGAAAATCGTAATATTGTAGAAAAACTTTGAAGTATTCTCACATATAGATCACTTGAAACATTTGTTCGATTAGTAATAGATAGAAATCGGATTGAGTTTTAGCAAGGAATAAAGAAGCAGAGTAAAACACATGCCATCGTCAACGCCATTTTCCATTCTCGATTACATCCAGCTAAGCATACACGAAGAGATAAAGAGTACAGAAAACCAAGAACACAATGAATATTCTATGTGCATAATAATGACATGTGCAGCTGTATGCGCAGTAAAATTGTTTGTGTAATTTTTAGTTTCCTCTGCTCGTGCAATTTTTGTTTTTTGTTTGTGCATATTACACCCCTAAATCGTGAAAAAAAATTCGGATTCGTGTATTTTTCGTTATGTTTGTGTTAAAATCTTTCAAACTATGTGCATTTTTTACTTATACGTGCATTTTTATTTTACTCGTGTATATTTTTCATCTAGCTCGTGTATAAAATCTTTATCTTTGTGCAGAAAATAGTTTTGAACCAATCGGCTTGCCATAATAAATCCTTGAAATATAAAGAAATCAAGTTTTCTTTGCTGCTCGGATATACACCTTTTGTCGTTTTCTATTCAAATCAAAATTTTGCATACATTTTTAACAGCGTGTCACAAATTTACAAAATTGCCACTTTGCCTCGTAAACATTACTCATGTCACCTATTTGAATACAGATCTATAAAAACTATTGCTGATTTCTAAAGAAAAAAAAATTTTTGTGTTATTTATCCAAGTCATCTGTGTTCCTATGAATTAATGTGACTGCTTTATGTCGCCCGATACTAGTACTTGTGGCGGCCGATTATGTTCTTTCAGCCGACCATACAAGAAAAATTTGGTCGCCAGACCATCTGCTTAAATGTGACCTAGGCATAAACGTGCTGACTGACGTTTTTCATACTTATTGTTCGTCCGTTATTTAGTCCATTATTTATACACTGAATTGACGACGGTTTTTTTTCCCGTTATTTCCCGATCATGACAAGGAGCACACGGCTGATGTGACCGGTGTCGCCAGGGGATGCTCGCTTCTCAATGGCACCTAATCCAACCTCTGATGATTTGATGGTCCGTGTTTGCTCTGCTCCTATTTTGTATTTTTTATGGACTTTTGATCTTGAATATACTGTTTCTTATCTCCATATTCTTCATTTAGTTGACAGGATTTTCTTTTTCTTTTCTTTACGTTTTCATGTATTGTCCGAGATCAATTCCTCTTTTCTCCTCTTTCTTGGCCGAGTATTCGCAGAACATTATCTGATAATATAATTCATTAAATGTTTCCATTAGAGCCGTGAACTTGTTCTGAACTTTTAATTGAAAAGATCTCATAATTTCTGTGTCTTTTAGCGTTTGGATGTAAATTTGTGGCGGTCTTTGATCTCTTTTCTTTGATTCTCGTTAGCTTCAAATTGACTGTAGCTATATTAGCTAAAGTCAACTTGAAGCTAAGAGAATGAATGGTCACTTCCCACGTCTGTTCCTTGTTTTACAACCACATCCAGGAGGCTACTTACCCATCTTTTGTTAATGATGACATCGTCAATTAGTTTCTCGTATGACCATCTGTGGAGTTCCATGTTGTCTTATTGATATCTTTGTGCATAAGTTACTCCCACCAATTATTAAGTTTTTTCTTGGCAGAAAGTGCACAGTCTCATCCATTGTTGTTACATTCTCCTATGACTTGCTTACCGATGATGTTTTCTTTGCCTTGGTTAATTTTCCTAACTGTTGTATTGAAGACTCTCAAGATAAACAGGACATCTTGAGATGGTGTATTGACTTTCTCATCATCTTCTGTATCATTTGTTGGTGCATAGCATACAACTACAATAAGTTTGGTAAAAGCTGAGTTGAGCCTTGCTGTTATGAATCGTTAATTCGAGGATTTTATAAACTTCTTTTGCTGTGATAATTGCTACTACCCGACCATTATGTTCATATCTTCCAGAGTAAAGTGTTTGAAGTCCTGACACTAGTTGTTCTGACCCCATACCTGTCCATCAAGTTTCACTTACTCAAAGGAGCTCGTTCTTGTAATGCCCCAATCTCTCTCACCACGCGTGTCCATTCTCCTGTTCATTACGTTCCAGCTGCCTACCCTGTGAGTTATTTTTGGTCGAAGGACATCTCCTATCATGCTAGGAAATTCAATCCTTTTCCAGTCACTTTGTTCTCTGATTAAGGTTTCTGTAGCTGCATGGATGGCATGTTAGGGTTGCTGGCCCTAAGCATAACCCTCTGAATTCGGAGGACCAGTGTCCTTTCTTTAGATGATTGCGTTCATTTGCTTTTGAGCTTATCTACACGGATTTTCTGTCTGGATTATCTTCCATAGCCTATGACTTTCCCAAGCCTTCTCACAAGGCAGTGCGGCTATTTGACCCATAGCTGAGGACTAGGATTCCAGGCATCAGGGCATATCCACATGCCGTTGGGCCATACGTGCCGTGTATTTAGGGGCCTAGTCTCCTCCAGGACCTTGTGGTTCAGCATGAGGCCTACGGTACCCAATGTCTATCTGCTACCTTGAGGAGGATCCCATATCTGGGCCACAAAGGTCTAATTGTGGAGAGGCTATATCTCCATGGCGGAGAAGACTTACATATTTGTTTACTCTTTCGCAGCGAACTGCTTGCCAGGGTTGGAGCTGAATGCGAGAGTGACAAGCACAGACACAGACAGACACACACACACTGTAGACATCACACAGCCATTAAGCGGCTGGACTTAAATAAATCGTGGGGAAATGTTGTTGTATGGTTCGTGTTGAAAAGTCATACGTTTTGATGCTATTGATTTTGGTAAAGTTCTGTGATTTCAAATTTTTTCAAAGTTCTATGGAATTTATAGGTTTCCAACTTTCCACATTCTGATATATACCACTTTCCGAAAATATTTTTTACAGTACTTCTGAAGTTTCTCCTTCGCTACTGTTAGTATTTCATTGAGAAGTAAAGAAAGAGGCTTGGTAGAAAATTTACTGGTATATTTACTATAGGTGAACTATTCATTGTTTCAAATCCTTCTGTTTTTATTTTCATACTTACGGGTTTCGATCGTTTCTTGATAGATTGATAAAAAGGCTATTTAGACAAGATTTTTTAACTTCAAAACCATCATTGTGTTCATATTTCTCATCTTAACAAAATTATAGCTTATTCATATGTGTCAGCGTATAACTATCTTTTAGTGACATAAAGAGGTTTAAAAATGTAAAATATAATACGAAGTCCATTTAAATGAATGAGTGATGCTTCTTTTTTGGCGACCTAGTTTAAAGTATTTTTTCTCACAAAATCCCCATTTTGAACCCAGAAAAATAAAATTTGTAGTATTTATGTGCTGGTTATGAATTCATGATTTAGAATAATAAATTAAGATAAAACAAGAATATACTGATTAACTATGTGTAGATTTTAATCTATCTATCATCATATAAAAATGAGTCTATTATTATAAACTGTGCAAACTAGTACTAACAAATTACTATTACTAAAAGACCTAGTCAAATGGTATAAATGTAAATGTTTTGAGTTCACCAGAACCAAACATTTCTTACTGTAACCCAAACACAAAACCCCCAATCAAACAAACAAAAAAAACCCAAAATAAAACAACAACAACCATGTTCACGTCCCTTTTATGGCCATTCAACTTCCTTGGAAATGTTCATGGTTTGAAAAATTGCATTAATGCGTAAATAACAATATTTAATAATTGTTCGATTAATATCCAAAAATTGCTCTCGTTTTATTGACTTAATATTTATTGTTGTCAGCATTGATTCAATCTCGTTAATAACAATTGTTTTCTAGAGTACATACATTCTGTTTTAATTGTATATGCAGAGTATTAATTACACGAATATGATATTATAGTAACTATTAAAGTTTGTTGTTTAGTTCAATGTTCTTTTCAGTAAATTATTTCTTTTATTTTGCATGTCAAGGCGTTGATACTGTAGATTGTTAAGGTTCAACACATCTGTTTTGACACTTACATTTAGTTTCAGTTTTACATTATGAGTAAAACAGTGAGTAAGCTTTTTTGTTAGGGATCCAATGGGTTAAAAGTTTAGTACATGTATTTAGTATTTTAGTTTTGCATTTCAATCTTCTTTCTTAATACAACTAGTTGTGTTTATTTTTCTGTGAGAAAAAGCACACACGCGTACAGTTTCAAATTACAAATACAAAATACATCTTGTCCTTGGACAATTATAAGAACAAATGATCTTCTATGGAACGCCATCACTGCCTTATAGCAGAACACTATGTATTCATTATGTCAATCTATCATTACGTGATGTGAACATATCTTTACGTTATGTCAACTTTTATGGGTGATGTAAAAAAATCTTTACATCATGTCAATGCTGCATTATATGAAGTAAACACATTCTTCCATTATGTCAGCACTTTATAAGTTGAAGTTCGAAGTTCATTATGTGGAGTGAAAATATGTTTACATTGTGTTAAAACTTTATTACGTGAACTGAATGTTTCTTTATATTATTTCATTTCTTTAATAAGTTACGACAAAATTGCATTACATCAAGTCAATTTCGTTTTACAAGTGTTCTATGATTAGATTTATCAGTACGTTAAGTCAAAGTCCATTCCCTTTTGTGAGAGTATATTTCTATTATAACAAACCATTATTACGTGATATGAATGTATCTTTAATTTTACGCCGAGGTCATAATGATGTAAGGTGAATACATCTTACCTTTGTGTCAGTGCTTTATTACGTGATGTATAAAGGTTTATAACATAATGTGAACATATATTATGGAGACAGTCCCGGCGTTCCATATTACATGTATATCAACACTTTATTACGTTATGTCAAAACTCCATTCCTTTATGTAGATATTTAATAAGAATATGTTAACTCTTTCTTGTGTGCTTTAAAATTATCTTTACATTGTATTAACTCTTTATCACGTTGATTACAAATGTTCATTACGTGCTGTAAAATACATTTACATTATGCCAAAGTTTATAACCGTGTTTTCACGACTGGGAAGGGGGGGGGGTCCTGATTAATTAGGACAGACGCATTATATGAGGTGGGGGGGGGGGGCTGGCTTCCTCTTTTTTCCAGACATAAATTTATCATAGAAAATGTTCATTTAAATTCCGCACCCACTTTTTGCTGAAGTATAAGGGTAATGTAGTATATTTGGAAATTTTTTTGAGGACTGATCGAAATTGGACACCCCCCCCCCCCCCCCTTTTCACCAGAAATAGGATTTTCAAGTTTGGACAAATTATTATCATTTTTTTTGGTTTTTTTTTTTTTTTTTTTGCTTTTTCCTGTACGTTATTTTTTTCTGGCTGACAAACTTCCCCAACTTTCAAAAACGATGCAACGTCACTGGAATTAGTCATTTTTCAACTATTCCAGGACCAGAATTCTGTTACTAAAAATCTACCAGTCCCTCACTTAAATCAATTGACCATGCCTCAGTAAACATGGGCACATATCAGTGGCGATCTTGGGTTCTTAAAAAGAGTAGCTGTAGGGGGACGGTATGGTGTCTAAGTTTGGGACCAGGGGGTGAAAGCCTGGAAGGTCTAAGGCTTTAGGTTTTTTTTAAATATAAAACGTTTTCAATTTATTTCAGTTATACTTTATGTGAAACTAATGCAATGTCCTACAAAGCAAAACCAATTGATTAATTTCATGCATATATTGGTCACTAAAGATGGGAGGGCGGGATCCCCCTTTCCCCACCCACCCACCCACCATCCCCTCTCCCCACTCATCCACCAGTGCACGTACGCAATACGATGTGTTTACACTTTTAAAAAAAGGGAGGGTTAAAGACAGATAAAAAGCTTACGACAATTTTTGTAGTTAGATCAGAAGTTTCGGACTTTTTAAAACAATTCAAAATAAAAAGAAAAATATTGCTGCATGACACATACTATTTGATTTGCGATAATTATGAAATTAAACGGAAAAAAAACCCAATCGCAAGAATCGTCAATAAGGATAACATAATCCTATTTATAAGTGTTAACCTGATATTTAGTTAAGGATTAATTAAGTCTTGTGTATAATTTAATATTTGATATGTTTAATTTAAATTATTTGCATGTTTAACATATATACATGTAATATTGAAAACACAAAACGAACTTTTAGGCATAACCTAAACCTTACGTCACACAATAAAGAGTTGAAATATTCTAAGATATACTGACAAAAGGCTAAGCATTTTAGACACATTGTAAAAATACAATGGCATAACATAATAATGATTTGTCAAAAAGTAAGGGAAAATTAACATCATGTAATAGATTGCCGTTGTCATGTAGCATATTGATGAAACAATGTAGTAAAGAATTGGCCACATGTGACAATTCTTTTCACATCATGTAATAAAATTCTGACATAATGTTACAGCGACTTGATATTGAATTAAAGATAAATTCACATCATGTAATGAACTACTTAGACCAAATAGCAGAGGGTGCACATAATGTAATAATGAGTTGAAATTATATAAAAACATCTTTACACCACGTAAAATTGTTTTGACTTAATGTCATAAAGAGCTGATATAATGCAATGTAATTGAAGTGCGAGGTAATGTCATAAAGACTTGACATAATGTAATAGAAAGTTGATATAACGCAATAGTAGTGTGAGTAAATGTCATAAAGAGTTGACATAATGTAATAGAAAGTTGACATAACGCAATAGTAGTGTGTGTAAATGTCATAAAGAGTTGACATAATGTAATGGAAAGTTGACATAACGCAATAGTAGTGTGTGTAAATGTCACAAAGAGTTGACATAATGTAATGGAAAGTTGATATAACGCAATAGTAGTGTGAGTAAATGTCATAAAGAGTTGACATAATGTAATAGAAAGTTGACTCAACGCAATAGAAGTGTGTGTAAATGTCATAAAGAGTTGACATAATGTAATGGAAAGTTGGCATAACGCAATAGTAGTGTGTGTAAATGTCATAAAGAGTTGACATAATGTAATGGAAAGTTGACATAACGCAATAGTAGTGTGTGTAAATGTCATAAAGAGTTGACATAATGTAATGGAAAGTTGACTCAATGCAATTTGAAATTTAAATTTATCGATTTATCAATATGACTGTGTCTTTGATATTCTACCTGCAGAAAATTCTTAAAACGAGTCAAGCTATTAATAAATACTTTGATGATCAAAGACCACCAAAGATTTCCTTTGAATTCAACTTTTGGCAAATTTATAGTTAATGGCATTGTTTGCAAATTCTGTACGTGCACAATGCTTAAAAAAAATCGAAATTAGCGCTCATTTCTCTTTGAGTGAATATGAATGAATTATGAAGGGTATTCATGAAGTAGCGCATTATGTCCACGAAAAAGATGCTAAAATATAATTATCAAGCTTGCAGTCGTAGTCGGAAAATAGCTCTACAGGGGTAATGTTTTTTGGTGCTGTACCCGACTTTAAATAATAAATACATTTGGTTTGAACATATTTTATTATTTAACACAAAAGGATCAGAAACAAGTTCTTGCAACTTACAAGTTCTCTAAATACATATTATTTTATCTTAGCTTTCTTTGCTTTCACTTTGAAAAAAAAAATAAGCACTTAAAAAATTCAAAATGCGTTAAGGTAGGATTCTTCTCTGGTTTCTGACTAGATGAAACATTCAAAGTATATTTGCTTATATGTCTTATATATTGAGGTGTAAGGAATTTAAAAGACCATATTTTTCTTTCCTCATCACAATTGTACAACTTTAAATAGAAATGGTAAACTGTGTTTGAAAACTAGCAGGGACTATATTTTTGGCGGGATGGTGGCGTATGAAAATATCTTCTTTTCTGCCTCTCAAAATTATAATAGAACAATGAATTTAGTTATAATTTGTACACAATCGAAGACTTGGAGAAATTTTCAAATGTATGTTAAATTTATAATGAGGGACTAAACTTTCAGAATATATCAAATAAATATGATTTTCCAAACAAACTAGAACTTTGTTAGCTTTTAAAGGCTTCCTATCAAAGTGCAGATTTGAGCCAAAAATCAATAAAAAGTATTTTTTCTCTCTTAGTAAAAGATCAAAACTTTTTGTTTTTGTATCATTTTGTACATTTATAAGACTACTTTATTATATGTGAATATAAGAAAAAGTTAAATATAGGAAGCACATGAAAATAACTTATATATCCTAAAAATTAGGAAAAACAGAGAAAATTTGGATTAGCCAATATCCAGTTAAGTTAAATTATTTATGGGTATTTGGTAATATCATGCTATAGAACAAATATAGTTATATATTCTTATGCAAAAAGAACAACCTGTACTTTTGAAATAGACGTAGGCATCACATGATTGGCAACTTCTTAATATCAAGGAAAAAGATAATGGCCTTGACCTGACCTTGCCTCTTATATAAAACGGTCAAATTTAATTTCACTGATACTATCACTTACTGATATTGTCTTCTTGATTCTGTGAAAATTTCATTAATTTTTAAATATTAGAAATATGAGAAGAATCCTACCTTAAAATTAGAACAAAACCAACGTACTTTGAATTTTTTTTTTGAATTTGTCTAAAATCTTATGCGAAAAAAAGAAGAAAACACTTGCTGTGGCCTTCAGCTAGACATTTTATATTTAGATATATCGACGACGTATAGTCAATTAACAGCGGCAATTTCCATTCTTATGTCGATACGATATATCTTGGTGAGCTTGAGATAAAAGATACCACAGATTCTGACACATCTGTTTTATATTTAGATATTTTACTTGAAAAATACATTAATGGTATTCAAACAATCAAGCTCTTTGATAAACGTGATGACTTTATTTTTTCTATCGTCAACACCCCTTACCTGTACCTATTCAGCAACTTACCTTTTTCACCTGCATACGGAGTTTATATATCTCAGTTGATTCGATACGCAAGAGCATGCTCTACGTATGAACAATTTATAAAACGAGGAAAATTATTGACAAACAAGTTGGTGAAACAAGAATATCAACAGTCTCTTTTAAAGTCATCATTTCGTTAGTGACCTTGTCAGCAAGTACAATTTATCAGATTTGTTTTAATCTTGAATATTGTTCGTCATTTCCACACGGCAGGAATGACCAGTAGATACAGGGTTTTTACTCCTCCGTAGCGCCTGATCCCACCTCTGTTTTCAGAGGTCCTTGTTGGTTTTGCTTTGGATTTGGTGTCATCAAATTTCCCTTTTCAGAATTAGATTTTTCTCTCTCTATTTTTTCTTATGATATTCAATCCCCTTCCTTAATCTAATCTCTCTCCCCTGTCGGTGAGTCACAAGATAGGACAAACGATAATATTCATAGCAAATATGACAATATTTCAATAGTTCTGTAGAGCTCTGCAACAATTCAGAAATGATATTTGCAAAAAAGAAAAAAAGATACTTAGAACTTTTAAAATAATAAACAGTAATACCAAAACGTATAACTTTTCAGGATATGTAAAGTTAGCTATCAGTAACTGAATATACAACAAGTGGGTAAAATTAACTAAACACAGTTGTTATACTAGTACTAGTAATTTGTGTATTTATCAAGATGTATATAGTAGTATTAAGAAAAAAATTAAAATTTGTGAAAGTGCAAGGATGTGTGTCAATCAAACCTATCCAAAAATAACTCTAAATAACTTTTATATGAAGTAAGAATTTTAATATATTTTCGTGTAAAATGCTTTTAAAATATATGTCGTGATATTATAGAAAATATTAACTTCAAACTATGGAACGCCAAATTAACACATATTCAAACATTTGTACCTCTCTTCAAATGAATTGAAGATAGGTACACTTGAGTTAAAGATAGGTACAATTAAATTGAAGATAGGAACAATTGAATTGAAGATACAATGTAGGTAGAAATAATTATACCTATCTCTAGATAATTATACCTGGGTACAAGTGAATTATACACATATCTTCAATTCAATTAAAGATATGTTCAATTGAAATATACCTATCTCTTATTCATTTGAACGTAGGTATAACTGATTTAAAGATAGGTACAATTGATTTGAAGATAGCTTCAATTATAAGACATATCCACAAAGGATTTGAAAATAGATACAATTCAATTATACCTAGGTTCAATTCGTTTTGTGTTGTTGAACAAACGCTCCCTTTGAGACATGGAGGGAAACACACAGAACCTACAGTGCGATGACAACGAGGATAAAAGGAGAAGTAAAAGTAAATTCAAAATGTGCAAAAAGAATCATATACTTATTAGAATACACATGTATATCAATAAGTGAGCAAAAAGCATATATACTATACCCGAATACCCCGAAACTGACGGAAATGACGTATGATAAAGTGAGTAGTTATTATTGCCAATATCTTAGTAATAAAAGATAGGTTCAATTCAATTGTACCAATCTTTAAATCTATTATACCCATTTTTACCTATCTTCAAATTAATTGTACCTATCTTCAAATGAATTAAAGATAGGATAAGTGAATTGTACCTATCTTTAGTTATAATTGATTTAAAGACAGGTACAATTCATTTGAAGATAAGTACAATTACTTGAAGATAGGTACAAATATTTGAATATAATTATGTTAATTTGGCGTTCCATACAAATCTCTGTCTATGCACCTTTAAAGTCAATAAAAAAATTAGTAAATTTACTGTCCATACAACTACTTTAAAACTAGGTATTGGGTAAATTTACTAGATAACATCACTAAATCTAGAATGTATCAGTTACTTTCACTAGGTAAAGTATCTATAAGACCCCCGCTACATAACTCACTATCCAGTAAACTGAAAGTTTACTAATCAAGATAAACGCTTTTCGAGGTATAGTAGTTAAATTCACTAGGTTTTTCTTTCAGTGAATAGACTAATTTAGTTAGGATTAATGGATTTTGTTTTTACTGATAAACATTATTTTAATTGATTGGCTTTGCTGAGTGCAATAAACAAGTTATGCAAAACGTTAGTACACAAATGTAATTAAATAATATTGATTACAGACTGATGAATTCAAAAATAATTTTGCAAATTCTGTGTTTGTTATAATGACATACTAAAATTGGAAATGTTTATATATACTACAGTGCCGTATTGTTAGTTTGCTTTTTACATCCGGTATGTAATTTCAGTTAATAAATTCAAATTTAAAAAACAAAATTTAAAATAAACTGTACTTGATGATTCTAAGCACTACGGTAACTTTCGTTTTGATTCACAATTTTAAAATTAAAATGAAAACATGTTATTCTAGGTAATGATTCGAATATTAATACTCAGGTGACCTTATTTTGTTGAAGTTATTTAGACTCTGTCTGCATATTTTCTATCTTAAGTATCTGGGTATTTCCATTTTTTTAAAACCCTGGGCTTGACTACAATAATTTCTTTTCCAAAATGAATATAAATACGATAAAGATCATTCAAGTAGTTTTTACTTCGAGATACATGTATGTTAAACTCTTAACAAAGCCGGTATTTGGAAATTAATGCAGAGGACTGAGGTATAAAATAAATTTGTGAATTATTTTAGACCTTTGATTCTAATAATGTACATATATAATGGAAAACTTCCTTTTATGTTAACAAATTACTTTCCTCTCCTTGACTGAAAGTTTTTACAGATCACCAAAGGCGAGATTTAAGACCAAGTAAAGCAATTTGAGATGAATTGTATGACAGTTTAATATTTTTTCTCTTTTATTGTAGGTTTTAAATGATGTTTTGAAGACGATTTGAAAAGAGAATGAAATATAGCGATATGTGTGTTTATGACAACTTATTCCATGCAACAATCTGGTAAGTTTTCGAGAGAACAGTTGGATTTAGTGACACTACCTTTACATGTACCAGCAGTAAGATTTCTCCAATAGTGAAATATTCCTTAAAGTTTGCATTTGTGTAAAAAAAACATAAATGACAATATCATTGTCTAACATAGCTGCAGAACTGTAGCTCTCCGAAAAAATTATATTAATAGACCGGAAAACTGTACAGTGCCACCCATTGAAAAAAAAATGTATATTTATTGCACAGAAAAAAGTGCGCTTGGTTCTGGATTAATTCTTCCAAACTCTGACCTCAGTTGCGAAAAAAACTAGATTTCAACAAAGTCCTTACTCCTCTATCAATTACTTTCGTAGTTTACATTTGTATATTTTGAAGCGCGTTGGACCGAATTATCTTGCAAACCAAAATGGCAGTATAAATAGACGAAATTTTCGATGATCTCAATTTCAGGGCCAGAAGGGCTATTAAAAACAATTATAAGGAATGTTATGATGTGGAAACAGTGAAAAAATATGTTAAGAACTCACGGTTAGTAATATTTTGAGATGGCAGTTTTAACAACATGGAGAAAAAAAATCGAGAAATAGCGCACTTTTTTGTGCGCAATAAATATACAGTTTTTTCAATGGGTGGCACTGTAGCTCTCCGGTCTATCAAAATATTTTTTTTCGGAGAGCTACAGTTCTGCAGCTATGTCTAACATGAAATGCAGTAAGCAGTGCCCTAAATTCAACAAGAGGCCCATGGGCCACATCGCTCACCTGAGTAGCTTTAACCATGCTGTTCTTTACCATTTTCCCCCTAGTTATACTTATTGTGACCCCACCCTTAGCCCCTTGGGTCAATTCTAAATTGGGTAATTTAAAATTTACACTACCCAAGGATGCTTTCACTTAAGTTTCAGCTTTTCTGGCCCAGTGGTTCTTGAGAAGAAGATTATTAAAGATTTTTCTTATTTATTTTTATGTAAAACTTTGATTCCCTGTTACGGTCCCGCCCAACTCCCTGGGTCATAATTTGAACAATTTAGAATCTAAACTACCCTATTATGGTTCCACATAAGTTTCAGCTTTACTGGCCCGGAGGTTCTTGAGAAGAAATTTTTTAAAAGATTTTTCATGTTTATTTCTATGTTAAACTTTGATTCCTTATTGTGGCCTCGCCCTACTCCCAGGGGTCATGATTTGAACAATTTAGAATCTACACTATCCCAGCATGCTTCCATATAAGTTTCAGCTCTTCTGGCCGAGTGGTGCTTGAGAAGATTTTTAATTTTTTCCTATATATTTCTATGTAATGCTTTGATTCCCTGTTGTGGCCCCTCTTACCCCTGGGGGTCATGATTTGAACAATTTAGAATCTACACTACCCCAGCATGCTTCCACATAAGTTTCAGTATTTCTGGTCCAGTGGTTCTTGAGAAGAATTTTAAAAAAAGATTTTTCCTATTTATTTTTCTATAAAACTTTGATTCCCTATTGTGGCTCCGCCCTTCCCCGCGGGTCATGATTTTTAAAATTTAAAATCTACACTATCTCAGCATGCTTCCACATACGTTTCAGCTTTTCTGGTCCAGTGGTTCTTGAGAAGAAGATTGTTTAAAGATTTTTCCTATTAATTTCATTGTAAAAATTTGATTCCCTATTGTGGCCCCGCCCTACCCCCTGGGGTCATGAATTTTACAATTTAGAATCTACACTACCGCAGCATGCTTCCACATAAGTTTCAGCTTTTCTGGTAAAGTGGTTCTTGGGAAGAAGATTGTTTAAAGATTTTTCCTATTTATTTCTATGTAAAATTTTGATTCCCTATTGTGGCCCCGCCCTATCCCCTGGGGTCATGAATTTTACAATTTAGAATCTACACTACCCCAGCATGCTTTCACATAAGTTTAAGCTTTTCTGGTAAAGTGATTCTTGAGAAGAAGATTTATAAAGATTTTTCCTATTTACATGTATTTAATTAAATGTAAAACTTTGATTCCCTATTGTGGCCCCGCCCTACCCCTTGGGGTCATGAATTTTACAATTTAGAATCTACACTACCCCAGCATTCTTCCACATAAGTGTCAGCTTTTCTGGTCCAGTGGTTCTTCATCGTCGCAAACCACGGCCAAAATCTTACGATCCTCTCCCATTCTGGCCGTGGTTGAACGAGGAGAGAATTCTTCGTAGCTCATTAAAATATTGACCAATGTGAGTAAAGCATAGTCGGATGATGAACTTTTTCGTGACCTTTCAATATCTAATTGCAGTTTACGAAATATTCCTTGTATACTGTTGATGTCAATTGTTGCGATGGAAACAAAACTTCCTAATATGACGTACAATAGAGAGGCGTAAATATTCAAGATTACGCCACTTTTTATGATCAAGCAGCCTTGGGTAGGAGAAAGCTTTATGCGGACTCCGGACCGTGGCTTGAGACGATGGTTGTTCTTGAGAAGATTTTTTAACGATCCCTTTAATGACCTTATCTCCCCTATTTCTGAATTATCTTCCCTTGTGAGATGACTTGGCCCTCCATTTTAACAATTCAAACTTCTTTTCACCTAAGGATGCTTTGTATCAAGTTTGGTTAAAATTGGCCCAGTGGTTCTTGAGAAGAAGTTGAAAATGTGAAAAGATTACAGACGGACGGACATGACGGACGGACGGACAGACGGACGGACGACGGACAGAATGGGATTAGAAAAGCTCACTTGAGCAGGTAAGCTAATGAAACCGATTATTTTCGAGGGTGGATGGGTACAAATTGTTAAGATTTGAGGAGAAAAAAATATTGGCCTTTGCAGATTTGATTTCGTGGTTGACTGTTCGAAATGTTAAATTATCATTTCGAACATTAGGTCGGGTCCCAAACCATACATCAGAGTAGCCATCAAGGAAGACATTTAACAAACATCATCATCTTCTATGTCAAATATTTAATTAAGGAATGAATTTAATAGCTACCCATTTTATAAAAAAAAAGCGTAAACTGTTCCAGCTTAGTTTATATACCGTATAAAATGGGTAGCTATTAAATTCATTGCTTATAATTTAATTTTCATTCATTTGATGTAAGAAAAAAAGATTATTGTTCTAATAAAATGACTTCAATTTGTGCAAAATTTGAATGTAACGTCATGCGTATTGATACGTTTTTGACGCACGTCATTGTGACGTAGGCAACCCATTTTATACGATATAAAATAATTTTTTATCCAATCAAATACATCGTTACAACCATAATTAAATTGTTTATGTTTGAAAAATTTCGACTTTGAAATAAAAGTTATCTGTCTAATTCCAACCAATGATGTTTCCATCCATCCCATCCTTTAATCGCTCCCTTTGAAGTACCAGATTCACTCGGAAAATTGTATAGCAAACTTGTATTTTATTTCTTTAACCCAAAACTCAACCCCTCCAATTTTTTTTAACATTTCAGATGTACATTTACCACTCCAGTGTGTGATTATAACAGAAAAGACAAGCCATTGTTCCACCACAAAGTAGTTGTTATATATATTGTTCATTCTTATCCATTTACGAATAATAGTACATACGTTTTATTCAGAATTTATAACTGAGAAATTCTAATTATTAAATATTATACAGGAGTTCCCCAATTCTTAGTTGGTGACAAAACGGCATGCCAACAACATGGATCAGGTACCTTTTAATACTTGTTAAATTGTTTTTCAGAATAAGAAATGATTTTTAATCAATGATAAACGTTTATTAATATAAGTGAACTCAAGAAAAGATTTTTTACTTGATACAAGTAATTCATGTTGTACTGAAAAATTATTCGAGATACCATCAGAAACGTGCATAGATTAAAACAGAGAAATCATCCCTTAATAGGACACGAGACTTTACAGTGTGGCAATACTGATGTATACATTAAATCTGAGTGTGTTTGTACATTTTATAACGTAAATGAAGCAAAATACCACGACCATACGGCTTGTCCAAATGGAGAGAACTCGGACGATGTGAAACGATTAACATGTAAGAAATTTTACAAATGCTTTCCATCAGTATTCACAGAATAATTAGAGAAAGGATATTACTGATTTTGAAATTCAGTATGTGTATTTATTTTATTATTTCTAGAAATAATTTTAAGGTAGAGAGTGTGCACTATTCAGTCTCCACAACAAAGGGCCCTGTATTAACGGCGGCAATCTGACGTGTAAGACGGGGGAAAACGTGCTTGCGCCTGATATTCAATGTGACTGTCCAGATGATTTTGAAGGAATGTTTTGTGAAAATAGAATGGAGAATGTATGTTCAGTTTTATTCATAATAAATTTTCACGTTTATTTGGTTCAGGGATAAACCTATTAGATCTCAATGATAAATTTGAAAAGAAGACAAACCCATCGTATTTTGATCTACCTTATTGTATAGTCAGTTCAAGTTTTATTTTGATAGGTGACCAGAATTTGTGACATGGTCACAGAACCTTCTTCTCCCCAACTAATAAACTGCGACCTCACGAAAATGGATTGCTTTACATACAGCGAAAACAAAAAATATGCTTTCAAATGTAATAAAACAGAGGAAAGCCAGGAAAGAAAAGGTACAGCGATTTAAATCTAGAAACTCTCTCTCTCTCTCTCTCTCTCTCTCTCTCTCTCTCTCTCTCTCTCTAAAGTGAAAGAAAGAAGAACATGCAGAACTTCCAAATTTTATTTAATACAAGCGCTTTCTTTCGATTTAATAATCCGTCTTCCTATGTACCTGCATACATATGCGTATTTTCTTAATGAAATTTGATCTACATTTTGCACAGGATTACCATTATGTAGCGAGATATAATACGTAATCATTCATACTATTGGAAAAACAACTACAGAATCTGGAAATGTACGGGTGGAATCTAACAATACGCGACATGGATATACACCAAGAGCGGACAAACTCACACCAGTTTTGACACTAACGTCAGTTTACTGTTGGTTTCTAAATATAAAAACCTTTGCTGAGACTTGCTCTTAAGAGTTTAGGTGTTAACTTCTTTGAAAGGACACATTTTTACAGAACTTCATGAAAAATAATTTGAAGTGTTTGAATTCTTTTAAACGAATTATAGGGTTTGTCATTATCGAGTGATTACTCAGTATTATTTAATACATTTAAAGAATTTATACAATTTCTAATCTCAATCGTAAATGTTTGTTTAAATAATCCCTCTTTCCTTATTATTAGCAGACCTATTTTTGAATTCATATGAAGCAGAATTTGGCTTAAACGTGAAAAAGAAGAAAACACTTGCCGTGGCCTTCAACTCGATATTTAGATATATCGATGACGTATAGTCAATGACAATGGATATTGCCATTTTTATGTCGAAATGATATATCCCGTCGAGCTTTATTAAAATAAGAGATACCATATAGAGTCTGCCATATCTATAAAAATATAAAAAAACATTTAGATATTTTACTCGAAAAGACGTTAGGCCTAATAGTCATCTAGCCAATCAAGCTTTATGATAAACGTGATGACTTCTATTTTTCAATGGTCAATTGCCCTCATACCTTTATCATCTGCATATGTTGTTTATCTCTCAGTTGATTCGACACGCAAGAACATGCTCTCCGCATGAGCAATTTATAAAACGGGGTAAATTATTTCCAAACAAGTTGCTAAAAAAAGAATATCAGCAGTCTCTTTCAAAGTTAACATTTCCAAAGTTCTATGGTCGATACTATGAAATTGTACGATTTATCATTGATTCAAATGCTACTGTATCTGACGTTTTTCACACTAATTATTAGGTTAAATTGTATACTGTTCGTTATCTCCATCAATGAAATTTCGTCGTAAGATACAGATAGAGCAAAAAATGAGAATAAAAATTATAACATTTCTACTTAGAATTTTATCAAATAATGATGCTGTATTCCAATATTAAATATATTTGTGCATGGTAAATCTAGTTATTGTTAATATGACTTTGTTTTTCGTGGATCTTTATGTTGTTTTATATAAAAAATGTATAGAAATTACCCGATGCAAAACATTAATAATATTTAAGTATAAGTGGACAAAATGTTTCTAGAAGAAAAACCTGTTTTTTGCATGCCGTGATCTAACACGAGCGGATCAAACCGCTCTTTCCCTGTTAAATGTATGGTGTATAATATTATATAACCGCCACTCTTTAAACTTTTTCAATTTAATCATATTTTTTTTTATCAAATTTTATTGTATGATTTGAATTTGATGTATTTTGACATAGAAAGTGATAATATCAGGTTAACAATTATCAAACATATTAAAAGTTTCTAGCATTAAAAATATTTGCAGTTGTTCAACATAGTTTTGTGAATGGTGAAAATGCCAAGAAATTGCATATACATGAAGAAACTATATAGAATAAGTATTCAGTTGTGATGGTTAAAGTATCAGAAGGAATGAAATACGAAGAAAATGCCAACAAATTGCATATGGATGAAGAAACAAAAGAATATTCAGATTTGATGGTTAAAGTATCAGAAAGAATGGAATACGGGATAACGAACAATATTCAAGCTCAAGAGTACATTCAAACAATACAGATGAGGACCAACAAACACGGCCCTCTGATCAGAGGTTGAAATTCGATCAGATAGATATGAAGGAGTAGCACCCCATCCGCAGTGTGAAACTAGTCAGGATCGTGAAAAACGTTTAAAAAAAATAAACGTCGAAAATTCAGTAAATGATGGCCTAACAAATAGTATGACCTAATAATTGGTTTTA
>NW_026924908.1:0-24464 GCF_032062105.1 Saccostrea cuccullata
ATTCTTGCTCTCTTACATAATTTTTACAATAAGGCTCCGTTATAAGCAGACCTTTTATTGTATTCATATGAAGCAAAATTTGTGCAAAAACTTATGTGTGAAAAGAAGAAAACACTTGCTGTGTCCTTCAACTCGACATTTAGATATACATGTATCGACGACGTATTGTTAATTAACAATGCTAATTTTTATTACTTTGTCGATACGATATATCCTAGTGAGCTTGAAATAAAAGATACCACAGGGTATGACGCATCTGTTTCATTTTTGGATATTTTACACGAAAAAGGCGTTAATTGTCATCTAACAAACAAGCTCTATGAGAAACGGGATGACTTTAATTTTTCTATCGTCAACTTTCCTTACTTATGCAGCAATATGCCTTCATCACCTGTACACGGAGTTGATATATATATACAACAAAACTCGTTTAGTACGAACACGGATATGGCGAATTTACGGTTATAGCGAAGTTATCTTGGATCTCCCGGCTAAATAAATTTAACGAATTCCTTATACGGATATAACGAATTACGGATATAGCGAAGTAATTTTATAGGTCCCCATGACTTCGTTATAACCGAGTTTTACTGTATCTCAATTGATGCTCTGCGTATGAACAATTTCCAGAACGAGGTAAATTAATATCAAACAAGTTGATGAAACAAGAATATCAGCAGTCTCGTTTAAAGTCATCATTTCGTATTTCGGATTCCCCGTTATTTCCCGATCATGACACGGAGCACACGGCTGGTGTGACCGGTCGGTAGGGGATGCTCACTCCTACATGGCACCTGATCCACCTCTGATGTGTTGGAAGTCCCTGTTTCCTCTGCTCCTATTTTGTATTGTTTTATGGACTTTGATATTGAATAGTGTTCGCTATCTTTATATCCTTCATGTTTTTAATATATATAAATAACTTGAACTTGACTGATTAGTACTTACCCCCTCCCCCTCCACACACACCCACCCAAATAAACCCCACATACACACACACCCTCTAACACACACAAATACATGCAACGAATCGAGGTTTCGGGTTTAAGAACATTTTCTTCTCTTTTTTCTGGTCATCAAAGTTTGAGTTTCTGATTGACAATATCTATGTGGTTTTTGGAGACCAGGTCTTCCAACAATCTATTGGAATTCCCATGAGTACCAATTGAGCTCCGTTATTTGCAAGTTATTTTTGTATTCATATGAAGCAGAATTTGTGTAAAATCATGCATGAAAAGAAGCAAACATTTGCTGTGGCCTTCAACTTAACATTTAGATATATCGACGACGTATTGTAAATTAACAATGGTTATTTTCATTCCTATGTCGATAAGATATATCCTGGTGAGCTTGAAATAAAAGATACCAAAGAGTTTGACACGTCTGTTTCATTCTAGGATATTTTACATGAAAAAGGCGTTAATGATGATTCAACAACTAAGCTTTATGATAAACATGATGACTTGAACTTTTCTAATGACGCGAAATGACATTCAAACCTGATTTGAACTCATCAAGATATACTCACATTCCAAAAACAGCTGGAAATCTGCAAGCCTTTAGAAAAAATGCTGAAAACCAAGTTGGACAGACTGACAGAGAGACGAAAGGACAAACAGACGGACGGACTGACACACTCAAACCTATAGTCCCCTCCGGTTTCACCGGCGGAGACTAAAAAGAGGCCTACGGGTCTTATAGGATGTAACAACTTTCTCTCAGTCGGGTTCATGTTTAAAACCAGAGGCCATGAAATTCACACTTTTGAGAGAGGCAAAGTGTTTATCTTAACTAAACAGTAACTTTGTTCACCTAATATTCAGACACAGAGCAGAAGGTTATCAAAATCCTGAGCATAAGTGTTTTCCATTTTTTTTAGATGAAATGTCAATTCAGATTTATTATGTTAAAATGTAAATTCGCTTGAAAAAAATACAATCAGCAGCAGAGCAAACATGGACCTCTAAAAACACAATAAAAACACTCGCCTTGTGCTCGTCGTTATGATGGCAAAAAAGAGTAAGAAAAAATATGACTGGTAATTAGTATGAAAAGCATCAGTCAGCATTCAGCATAAAGACAGAATGTATTTTCTGACAAGGTCATTGCAAAGAACCTGCAAAATGATGACTTTATATGAAGCTGTTGATGTATCATTTCATCAATTTGTTTGTCATTAGATTACTTCGTTTTAGAATTGCTTGATTACACAGGGCATGCTCTTGTATATCTAATCAACTCAGAGATGTTCTTCTCGTAGGCAGTTTATTAAATTCAATTGCTTGACTCTTAATTAATTAGGGAAGTTGGCGATAAAAAGTTAAAGTCATCATCTTTTTTCCGAACGTTTTGTTGTTAGGTTGCCATTGATATCTTTTCCAGATTCTGTGGTACTAAGTATCTTATTTCAAGCTCTGTTTTATATTGAATAAAAGAAAAAGCCCTGCTTATAAAAGGGCACAATAGGTATCAATGTATATATTCATTTATTTTCTTAAATGATTCGGAACGCAAAAACCTGTTGTAAATAACAATTTTGAAACCGATGCTGAACACTGATAAATAAATTAAAATTACGGGGGTCTCTTCAAACTAATTTAAATTAAGGAGATACCGAAAAGCAAATCGAGCTTTCAAGTCCAATACAGTGAAACAATTTAAAACAGAAAATCTTACCAGAGTATTCTCGAAATTCTAAGGTCATTATCACGACCATGTATGCAAATATATATAACCTCTTTTTTTTTAGTTATACGAGGGTTGTTCAATAAATTATGTCATCGTAAGATCTGACATGACAATCATAAGATTTGTCACTGCCGTTTCACAAAACTTCCTTAAGTATAAGAAATCGTAAGAGAAGTCTTACGACAAATCCCATTCATCAATATCACAAATTTTTTTAACAAGAGGCCCATGGGCCTTATAGGTCACCTGAGTATGCCGTAATTGAATTTGATTCATGTTTTAAACCTGAGAACATGAAATTCACAATTTTGAAAGAGGCAACATTGCTTATCATAATTATACACTTAGCATGCTTGCTTTGGTTTCTTAATACGCAGAAGCAGATCAGAGAAACAAAGAGAAAATTGATTTCCACTTTGTAACCACTTGTGCACCCCTTCCCACAGGAACCACTGACCTTGGAGCAACATATATCAAAATTTTGGAAAGAGCGATATGTTGTAAGTGTCTCAATTGGCCCCTTAAAATGAACATCTTAATTTTATTATATATATAGCTTTAATTTGTACAGCTATATATGCGACCTTTATTGGTCATTTTCATTTTGATCAAAATGCCATTATTTTAGAAATATGACATCATAAAAATCACGTTTTCCCGCCATTTTAGCATATTTTGTATAAAACTGCTTATTTTCAAGCAGTTTTTCTTCCAGAAAATATAAAGCGCAGCCTAGAACAAGCTTTATATTTTTACCAAAGA
Organism: Saccostrea cuccullata; assembly: GCF_032062105.1. NCBI lineage: Eukaryota > Metazoa > Mollusca > Bivalvia > Ostreida > Ostreidae > Saccostrea > Saccostrea cuccullata. Next base: position 3,451 of record NW_026924908.1, read on the forward strand.
TGTATCTATCCAATACTAATTAGTGACAGAAAAATTATGTATGTTCTACACTGCGCTCTATGTTTCCCATAAGAAAAAACATCAAGAAAAATGCATATTTTTGGCTTTTTTGTTAGATAGCAAAAATAGCATTATTTCTTATGTCATTTACAGCTGGTGAGTGCATATAAATGTGAAAAATATATTAGAAATATTTCTCATATAATCTCCTCTACAAAATAAATACCAATTAAACATATCTGAATGTCATTCTAAAATGTTGATTTTTAGGGGGCCAAAATTGGCCCTTATTATATATACTCCTTTTATCATGAATCTTATTTCATAAAATTTTTTTATTATATTAAAGTGCAGATTTCAAAGCATCAATTTATGCTCAGACTATGTAAACCCCCTTCCCCCCACTCCAAATACCTCTGACCCAGGGGCCCGGAAAATAACCATTTTGGAAGAGGCAGCTTTCTTCATCATAAATATGTACTTAGATCATTGGCATAGTATGCAGGAGCAAAGGAAAAGATTTTCAAAGAATTCACGCATTTTCATTATTTAAACATTAGAGCCCCGCCCTAACACAAGAGGCCCTGACCCAGGTGCCATGAAATTCACAAATCTCAAAGAGGCATCCTCCCTCCTCATAACTATGTACATAGTTCATTGGTTTAATACCCAAACGCAGAAAAGAAAATTAAAAAAAAAATTCATATTCACTATTTAATCTTTATAGCCCCGCCCTAGCACTAACACCCCTGACCCTATTGCCATGAAATTCACAATTTTGAAAGAGGCAGTTTAATTCAACAGAACTATGCACCTGGATAGTTTATTTAATGCCCATGAGCAGAGAAGAAGAAGTTCAAAGAATTTATGCATTTTCACTATATAATCTTTATAGCCCCGCCCTAGAACTAGAACCCCTGACCCTGGGGCTATGAAATTCACAATTTTGGAAGAGGCAGCCTTATTCAACATAACTATGCACTTGGTTAGTTTATTTAATGCCATGAGCAGAGAAGAAGAATTTCAAAGAATTTATGCCTTTTCACTATATAATCTATATAGCCCCGCCCTAGCACCTAAGAACCGCTGACCATGGGGTCATGCAATTCACAATTTTGAAAGAGGCAGCCTTATTCAACATAACTATGCACTTTATACAGGTGTCATGCGCAAGTAGAAATCAAACCTTAAAGAATAAAGTTCACTCATTTCTTTAATGCTTTTTTTTATTTTATGAAGTATTCTCAGTCTGTTTTTCTTCAAACAGTTAATTATAAAATACTTCATTTTGAAATTGGTGTAATTTCAGGTGCCTTTTTTTTTTTTTTGTAGTGTCCTTAACCAAAATACTTACCCACTGTTAAACATTTTGAATGCAAATTAACTTGCATGAAACACATTGTAAGGTATTTTCTAATAAGCAACTAGACAACTGGAGCAAGAGAAACAAGAAATATGGGTTATTTAACTCATTGTAATAATTTTTCCATATATTTTTCGTCATTGTTGGTGTCCATTCATTATTTTAGTACTTGTAGTAAAGAAAAAAAGCATGTGATCTGAATTAATTCCAGTTAAAAAAACACCCCTTTTCTCTCTAAATTTAACAATAAACTGCTTCAAAAATTTGTGTAAATTTTTTTTGGGAAAAAATACCAAGATTTAATTTTTCAACTTTTGGTTACGGACACTACACACTCTACAAGTTATTTGAATTAGGATGAAAATTAACCTTAAGAAGAGGAATTCCAACAAGATTGTGTTAAATGTAACACCAGTTAACTTAAACAATGTAAAAAATAAAGACATAGTATTTGTTCGTTTTAAGACAGGCAGTTTCAAACTGACTAAAATACAGGTTACGGACACTATAGGATTTTGTAGTGTCCGTAACCAAATTTGTGATAATACCAGAGAAACAGTGGTAATGATCAGGAAAATTACAACACATCTTAGCATCTAAATGAAATGCATTTCTATAGAATTAATTAATATATTTATAGAGCCTTCCAATTTCACAGAATTTTAGTGGTTACGGACACTACAGATTTTTGTAAAATCTCAATTTTCAACATAAAAGCATGATGACATTTCATTACAAGAGTTACATGACCCAATTTATTTTCTGTAAGTAACAGAGCATTTATATTGCAATTTTAGACAAAAATATGAAAAAAATAAATGATGTGGATATTATTTTTATTTGGCATAAAGAGAGAGGTAAAAAGTGAAAATGTATAACATTGCACCCCTATTACATTTTCTTTCATATCTTCAAAAGTTTTGATTAGATTCTGAAAATGCACCAAAATAATTTGTAATAAAATCTCCAAATTCTGATAATGATCAATTGCATGAAAATATATGATAATTAACAATTATTTCAATTGCAATATGCTGTAATTTTAAATTGCAACCGCATAACGCTGAAAAAAGACATTTTTGGGGTGCATTTTTTGCAATTTCTTAAAATCTGTTAAAGATAGATCAACAAAATTTTGCACACGTGTCCTTCATACGTATTCCTATAAATAAATTGTAATAAAATGCATAAAAAGAAAATAATATTATTTAAAATCATGAATAACTATGTGGTTTTTAAAATGCACCTGATAATGAAACTTGAATCCATTGCTTTAAACCCTCAAAACAAATTAACAATAAGATGCACTTGACAACAACAGCAAAGGTATGAGAAAAGCAAAGAATAGCAAGAGCACAAAGACAGTTTTATATGCCATTTTCTTAAACATTAGTGGTCTTCTTGCTCAAATTCTTATTTGGGGAGGCAGCTCAATTTCTGGAGGAGTCTAGAAAACAAAATCTTTGCAAAAAAAAAAAAAAAAAAAAAAAAAAATCAAAAGGTTTATGAGAAATAACCAGTATCAGGAATCCACTACATTAAATTTCTTCATGACAGCGTCCAAACCCACACGTCCTGAAAAGTAAAGGAGTTTTGGGTATAAACAGAAAGTTAATATTTTGTCACACCAACAATATTTGTCAATTCTTTCACCCTTGGACTTGTTTCATTTTCCAGACTTGAAGGAACACCTTACAGAATGAAGTTAAAGTCGATGAAATTATATGATCTGCCATGCATATTCCAGTATACGAAGGTACATACTCAAAAATATGTTCTAAAAACAATCAGAAATTGGATAAAAAAATGTTACGAACATGACTTTTAATTAAAAGAACGTATTGGAACAAAAAAAATAACTCCGTGGAAATTGTTTAACACTCTGGAATGAAGAACTTCAAAGCGTCCAAACATCTAGAACCTTCCGATCCATTAAGAGTGATTTTCAAATAGAGAAATATGTTACTATGGACATTGCAAAGTGCGATCGTTCTATACTTGTGCAATTTTAAAGCGGTGTGCTACCTATAAGAATTGAAACAAGACGGTATAAGGGGAGGGCTCTGTTTGATAGACTCTGTAATTTATGTTCTTCAAATAGTGTAGAGGATGAATGCCATGTTGTGCTTCATTGTAGATCAGACTTAAAATTAAAAGCAATATTTTTAACTAGTACTGGATTTAAACAATATGTTAGATTTAGACAAAACCATATTTTTTTCGTCTATTACCTAAGACATACCAAAAATTCTTAAACGCAGCATCAAATTATACTTACAGACAGCCTTTAATAACATACGAACAATTCGTATCTTAGGAATCTGTAGATTTTAACTTTGCCACAACGAAAAAAATCGTACTGGCTGCGAGCCACAAAACTACACGAGCTCACTTTTGATCAATCAAATTAAAATTAGACTTGTATTCTCACTCTAATTTTAATTGTATTGAAGCATATAGTAGAGGAGCGAAAATACAGGTATAGTTTTAATAAGCCAGCCTTTTGATCTACATTGTAAGTCTCACATTTACACTTTTAAAGTGACAATACGGCGCATCTCTTCAAAAACAGACTTGTTAAAATTTTCCTATAGGATTTGGAATTTTTTTCATACTTATAAATGTATACACTTTCAGAAAATTACAAATTTCATAAGTAAACTATATGCTGTCATGAGACAGTAATACCCCACTAATGTGTTTGCCTCTAAATACACACTTCTACATATTGGGCAGCTTTCCAAGGAAAAAGTCAAAATAATTCTATAATTTACACAGAACATGTATTCGTCAAATTGAGTATGAAATTCTCAGACCCTGTGACCCTGTGACCTATGACTCAGAACCTCTTACATGTATTTTACATGCTTAATTCATTACCAGTTTGTATTTACGAGGGTTGATCCAAAAGTTCGTGGAATTTCTTCATAATTCATTTATTTTTCCGTGGAATTGGTTGAAAATTACAAATGAAAATATAGACACCTGATGAATATTTTAAATTAAAAAACATTTTAAATATCTTTGATAATAACTTTATGGCAGTTGCCATAGAAACGGTTGTTTGGATATGCGGGGGAGACATTAACGCGTTTATCATTATTTAAATTCTTAATTCGTGAAATAAGATTTAAACCGCCCTATGTGGTATATAAAACGAAAACTATGTCATTATAACGATTGCTTGATCTTTTATAAACCTTTGTGTGAGAGTTTTACTGATTTTACTGGATGTTTAGTTTATAAGTTGATGGTTTATTGTCCATCTCTAAGTTGTTAGATAACGTCAAATTTCGGTCAAGTCACACGTTTTGTGAAAATCCCGGGATCACTCTATCTTAAACGCGAATATTATTGACAAAGGCTTGGGAAAAATGCATTTAGTTACTGGTTTTCCAGTGGCATAAGAATTTTAAGAAAAAAAGAACTTCAATGGACGTTGATAAAAGATGTGGTCGCTTTTTAGAGGCTATATTTAGGTACGTATCCCCCTAGACAAATTAAAAGCGTTAATTGGCGTTGTCGGCTACCGTACTGTTCTTGACATTGCTACTGAAATTGGAACATCATATGGAAAGATGGGTAGTTTTTTGAAATATGAGTAAAAAATTAAGATAAGTTGATGCAAGAGGATACCCAGCCTTTTCTTACGAGAAAAAAAGGAGAAAAAAGCAGCATTTTGTAGAATTACATATTATAATTGGACATTTGGGTGATATGCTTCTATAACGTGACGTGACATATCTAACTTGACGTTACGTCGAAGTCTCCCCCGGGTTTCCCAACTATCCATTTTTAGAAAGCTCGTGTGACCTTATTGGTAATTGGAAAGTGGTGAAATTTTCCAGTATTGTTGCATTATGAATCTATTTTATAAATATGCCTCTTGATTGATTTCATCAAATCACGATAAAATTTTAGAAAGAAATTCCACGAACTTTTGGATCAACCCTCGTATTTAATGATGTAAATTATATTTTGATAAATGTTTTGCTCATAATACGACCTTTTTAAATTTACTAATCCCCCCTCCCTTAGACACCACAAACACACAGCACATACTTTTTTGGAATAGGCTAGATGGAAAAGTTTTGTTTAAACATCGTTTGTTATGAATTAATTTAAAGATAGGCCACGGTACTTTTACTCATAAACGTAATTCACTAGACCTGCTTAATAAAACATTTTGGCGAAAATCCTACTAAAATCGGTACCGCCGTTTCAAAGATAATCACTGTTGAGTGTCTGCATTTGCACCTGTGAAAACGATCGAGAATCTTTGATAATGTCACTTCCGGTTTAAATGCAATCAAGCTCAGTGACGTCACAAGTGTGTCTCGCTTCCATCAAGTGATAGACGGATAATGTCTGAAAGCGTTGTTTCGGCTAATTGTTCCTTAGAGGAAGAATTGTTAGATCTTTCTTGTGGATCTTCAAGTTTTGACGAGGACTCATTGCTGTGCAATAATACAGAAAATGTGGGAGTAGAACCCTTTCGTTTTGAGCCCTACGTTAGTGAACCCTCAGACGAAGAAGAATCTAGGCCTACCACGAACGATGCGGGACCCGAGGAAGCAAACCGTTTGCATACTATTGATTGGTATGTGAGTAAAACGATAGAAAATATTCACAAGAAGCATTTTAATAATTATTTTAGAAAAATATATGAAATAAAAACATAATTCGACACCCATTTATCCCCCACCCTAAAGCTAATTAATATGACTAAAATCAGCTGATCGAGGGCATGAACAGATGAATACAAGGTTAGTCCCTACAGATTTTAATTTTAGCGCTCATTTTTTTTCTGTTGTTGTGGGAAACCATTCTTTTTCGTACACTTTCATTAATAATTTTCATTGTCGTTATTTTTAATTTATTGCAATGATTTGACCCCCCCCTCCAGTGAACTCGAATGCATGCTTTTTGAAAATTAGTCTGACAATTAAATTTTAAATGACAGCAATTTTATTGAATTGCATAACAGCATATGTAAATATTTTGTAGGTGCAAGTGTGGAAATTGTTCTATAATGCCCACTGCACAGGAATCTGTCTGCTGCCATGAGGTGGAAAATGTTAAGTCCATTTTTGAGGAAGACCAAGGCATTACCTGTATAACTAGCCACCCTGGATTTGCACCAGCCTGTTTAAACAAATATGTCCTCCAAATAGCGTATTACCAATATAAACAGCAGTATGGGGAAAATATTGAAGATTCTTCAGAGTAATTAGTAATATGCAATATTTCTTGCACGCATCTTACTACAAATTACACGAATCTTTCAGGATTATCAGTCCAATCTTTATATTTCATAAATACAATACCATATAATTATAATCAGTTTATCAAGTTTACCATAAATCATGTCATTTTAATTTGAGTTAATGTCTTCAAATTTAGTCCAAGTTAAACTTGGCATTTTCTTATTATAAATCAAATCATCAAACCTTAAAAATCTTTTAAGGATAAACCTTAAATTATCTAGGAGTCTTGCAACAACCAAATAAAAAAATATCATTCATGAATTTTAATTACATGTATAGTTTCAAAACTCAATCAACACATATTGTACATTGTATTTTCTGGGTCATAAACCAAAGAACACTGAACACATCTTAATTCTTAAAAAATTGCAGTATCATATTTACATGTGCAAAAATAAAACTATGTGGTACTATAGAGGACTATTTCAAAATATTGGCTTTATGAGGCTCAGAGTATTTGAAACAATAAAACATATACATACATGTAAGTCAACTCACTTTAACATATCCCCCAGGTATCTTGCATTCAAGATATTGGTACATGTATTTGAAATAAAAGAGTTCAAATGTAGATGTGACTTTAAAATACTCCTCTCTCTTTTTCAGAAAATACAGATATACAGCCTATAGACAATTAGCAAGGTGGGCGTGGGGGTATCTTGGAAAAAAGATCCGAGTTGTTTTACCATCATGTGCTGTGAACTGTATCCGGAACACTTTTCCAACTAATTCTGAAAATTACACTGGATTTAAACAACAATAAACATTCTCTGATAATTACAAGTTAAATAAATTGAATACATGTACAGTCAAGCCTCTTCAATGGATTATAATTAGTCGCCCACGTGGCGCAGTGGTTAGAGCGTCTGCTGTAGAGTCGCGAAGTAAAGAGTCAATCCTTAGGCCGCGGGTTCCAATCCCACTGCGGGACGTGGAGAAAAGTTCTTCTTCAGATGAGACCATATAAACCGTGGACCCGTGTCGCAGTAGGTGCTGGCACGAAAAAGATCCCTCGCTGCTCAAAGGCCCTGATTGCCGAGCATAGGACGAAATATGTAGCCTTCCACTGGCAAGTGGTGGCATCTCCATATGAGTGAAAAATTCTCGAGAGGGATGTTAAACAACATAAAATCAATCAATCAATGAATTACTTCTCTAAACATGCATTATCTTGGTCGACTAAAGCATCATGACTAGAAAATCTTGAAAGTTTTTCTTGAATAGCAGTCTCTTTATTTGGTCTTTCATAAGCACTGCAAAGTGGAGGAGGAACATCGTTCAGCTTGATACCACTGGAGTTCATGGTCTGATCCTCTGCTGAAGTGATGACCACTTTCATTAATTTGTCAATGTAACCTGCAAATAAATGATTTTGTGCAGATACAGTCAAACATCATTCTTTACACATCTTAATGATAAATTAAAGCAAAAAAGCTTGTGTACATACCATATGTGCAGTTGACTTTTACTTCTCTAACAGAATATTCCCCTTTTTTGAATTTGGGGAATATGACATCATATCTTTTCCTTCCCTCTTTCGTGGAGGCCTGTTCTCTCATGGCATTTTCATTAAAATGAAGAGCTGCTAATATGATTCTAGAAAGTGGAAGATTTATTGTATCACGTAAATAAATACTGTACCTCATGTTTCACTACACATCAGTTTTCACAAAAAGAAAGCGAATTGTTGTTGTTTTGTTTTTTTTTACCTTGACTTCATCCCATGATATGAAAACCCAATCATTTTGGGTGCAAAATGGTTAACAACAGCGTGATAACCTTCCAACGATGCAGTCTGTGCACCTGGAGATAATTTCTGAACATCCTTCTTCATTTGCTTTGAAGTGGCAATATCAGAAAATTTTTCTGCAGCTTTGCTTCCTACATATGTATGGAAATAATTCTATTCATTATATTGACTGCATATTAAATTCAATGAAGGTCACAATAAAAATTTATAATGATTTATTACCAGGAATGAGCCATTTCTTTTGTCGTTCTCTTCCCTCCAGTGGTCCATGTGAGCACTCAGTGTATAACTGCCCATCGTGTTCGTGTATGTTTTGGACATGGTTGACAATCGACTCCCATTTTTCCAGCATTAACTGACCATTACCACTTGGTGTTGAGGCAGGTACCCAGTAAAGGTGATTGCACATGCTACGGATCCATGGCTGCAATGCTTCACAGTTCTTTTCCTTGGATAAAGCCACTAGTTTTTTCTTCAGTCCTAAAAAAAATACAATCAAACCATGGTATTTCAAACTCAATGGATCCAGTGAAAAAAGATGTGAAAATTTAGAATAAATATATATTAAGTCTATGCTAAAATAACAAAAGCTTTAACCTAACCTTTAGCTACATGCCACACATCAAAATAATGTTTGGTGTTCGGCAATTCCTCTCGGGCATACTTGACAATTTGAACATGGCGGTCTGTCACAATCTCCCCGATTTTTAGTCCTTTACTTTGTACAAGGTTGATGCTTCGTACAAAACCTTCTTTTTCCATATGGTAGCTGCTTTTTACTTCATTACTCTAAAATATATTATGTACAATAAATAAATAAAGTGATATTTTCTTTCATTTTTTTTTCCATGAAACTAATTTAAATTTCCATCAGAACGCTTAAAACTCACTTGCACTAGTTCTATATGTATTACAATCATAAGGTCTAGATCCAGCAAACCATAGCTCCCATACTTGGCAGAATGACCTGGGGTGTCTGCTCTACCATCACCTCCTAGGGTTAAAGCCTTCCCACTGGCAGCCATTTGTGTGAAGTAATTTTCTTGGAAGGTCCTCCACACCGAACAAATAGATGGATGTAAATAATACTTTTGGTGTTGGAAAAAAGTATTGGAGGAGATACATGAGACATTCATCTGTTCCATGAACCGGATGGTTTTAGAGGGAAGTAATCCTATAAAAATGGTGAATGTTTATTAAATCATACGTATATAAAACTTTTAATATATGCTACAGTGTATACCAAATTCAACTTTGTATTTTAAAACATTACTAAGTTATGAGTCATTACCAGTAAAGAGAAGAGCTGCAGAGAAAATCAGATTTCCTGCTGGTACAGATCCTATCATGGGCTGACTCTCCCATATTCTGTTGAAGCCACATCCACCACAAGCCTGTTCTATTTTAACCATTGATCCAACAGTTCTCTTCACGTCAAATAAAGCAGGTGCAGAACAAGATGGACAAAATTGAAACAGTTCCAATAGCCTTGATTCAAACACAATGAACTTCCTATCTTTCCATGGTTGATAACTGTAAAATCCATTTATAGATAAAAAAAAAAATTCATGTAGAGCAAATGAAGAACATATCGCAATTATCCTATAATGGGTTACATGTTAATTTTTAGCGACTGACAAATTTAGTGATTTTTAAAAAAAAAAAATTTCTTGCCTCAATAGAGTCATTAGATATTTTAGCATGATTAAAATTAATTCATATTGATTAAAGCCGGATAATTGTATTAATTCAGTTTAAATTACATGCATGTAATACACTAATGTAGTATTAAATATACATATGTGATTGATTTCATAGGTTTTTTTGTTTTGATTTTATTTTTAATTTAGGTTGACATGGGTATTTTTGGTTTCTGTTTTTTTTAATTTTAGGTTGACGTCAATGATATATGCATAATCATTATTATGTCCTGTGTACTTTACATTAAAAAAAAATTAAATATTTTAAAAGTACTTACTTTGATATTATTCTCATTGTTATGTATATACATGTATATGCAAGTGATAAAAATACATGTACATGTATAAGGAAATGGTAATTTTCCAAAATATATTGTACAGCTTACTTTTCATTTATTGATGAGTTAGACTGACAGTCATCAGAAAAATTTGGTTCAAAGTCAGGGTCTTTTTCGTCTACTTCTGATGAATATTCATCAATAGAGTCATCATGCACTGAAAACTTCAGTGGGGTCTGCTTCATCTTTTTTTGACATGGATGCTGTTTTCCAATACCATCCTCTAGATCTCTGTTGCACTGGATTCCAGTTGAGGTTAACTTCAGGTTTTTGTCCATATTTACTTGAGTAACTACAGGACATTAATATAAAAACAAAACTAAGTAAGATAATAGTTTTTTTTTAAATCATACACTGTTATTAAGATCATACAATAATTATGAACTATCAATCAAAGTATACAAATTTTAAGCCCACTGTCCTTAATTCCATTGAATTTGAATCACTTAATCCATGAATAAAGTTACAATCGTGTATTAAATTAAAGTGAGAACAAGATTAAAAGTGAGCTTGTTTATGTTTTATGGCCCCAGATCTAGATATATTGACTGAGTTTAGTGAATTTAAGCCAGCGACAACAATATCAATTACTAACATTTTATGTGCCAAGTGAAGAAGTAGATCAAACTACATGGGGTCATCATTATATGTGTATGCAATAGTACAAGATGCATTGAAAAAAAAATCACTACAAAAGTACATATAAAGAAGCTATTACAAATAAAACGCAGATAATTTTGAGCGTTATTCAATTCTAGTGATCTTGGCATCCTCGCTAATAATGCCAAAATTAAGTCCTTGCTAAAAAAAAAAAATCTACTTATACGGTACATGCCCCCTTGTTACCTTTGTCTGATTTTTTTATATTAGTTTGGCATCTCTTTGATCGCTTTGATGACACATTCTTGCTCTCGCTTATCTGAAGTCCAATACTTCTTGTTGCAATCTAAATATTAAAAGACAAGTGAGGAATTATAATTTGAAAAAATCAGATGCATACAAAAACTTAAACATACAATATGAGAAAATTTAAGACAAGATAAAAAGTAGCTAACAAGATAATTTGTACGTGTGCCCATGCCCCAGGCCTAACAATTTGATAAAATAAAATTATGAAATACAGTCCTATTTAATTTCAAAAGTTACTCTGTTTTCTAAAATAAATTCTAAACTAAAAATATGACTGTTTTTCATTATAGTATTCTATAAAAATGATGAATTTTAGTCATTATCAAAAATCAATTTTAATTATGACTGGAAATCATCATCAAAATCTTGGATTACCTGATAAATTTCCTGATCATCTGGTTTAATACAGTCTGTCTGTGAGTGGGATTCATTTTCTTTACACTGCACATGTTCATGTTCATTATGTTGTGATTGCTGAGATTCCACAGCCTGTCAACAAATAAAAAAAATATATAGAGCTTGATAATTAAAATTTGCCTCACTCAGCTTTTACAAATTTGATAATCATAGTCGATGGATCCATGGGCACTGTAAGTTGATATAAATCAACTTTTGGTGCTTTTATTACACGTCTAACATGCACATGTATAAACTTCAAAATTCATAGAAAGGCCGGGGGGGGGGGCTACTGACAATACACGCATGTAAACAAATGTTGAAAACAATCGCATTTCAAATAATTATATTTACATAAAGGAATAGCCATTTAACTTTTTGAACTTACCCTAAAGCATTCCCGTTTAAGAAAAGCAGATCGAATTTTCTTCTGTTGCGATGGACGCGATGTTGTTGGAGCATCTACATCTGAAGAAGATCTCTTTCCTAACAGAGGATTCACTGTTCCGATCAGATGAATAGTGGGTACAGCATCGGGCAAAAGTGACTTTTTCTTTACTTCCATACCGATAGACCTCTTAATCATATATTCCATGGGGTAGCAGTGAACGGCGAAATGTTTCTCGCAGAGCACAGAATGAGGGGTGGGACTGGTGAAATCTTTTCGTTTCGTTTTAACAAAAGCAATCCACTGCCGACGGATATCTGGTCTTTTCGATTCCTTGGGGAAATCATGTAAGGACACATTATCCTTGTGTGTTGATGTGCAGCCCGCTGCAACGCAAAATTTCCCTGTTCTTTTCTTCGACATCGATCACTCCGTGAAATTCTGCATGTCACACTTGTGACGTCACGAACGTCACTTCCGGTATACGGCCGATTTCAGTGCGAGCTCTCAGGTGTGAACTGAGCTATTTTTGGTAATATCTCTAATCAGCGTGAGAGATAGAAGTTACGCTTTGTATCATTTTACTCGTAATTAAAATGACTATCGAACTATGTTAAATTGTAAAACCTTCCAAGCCTTTCTTTAAAATTTGTTCTTGTACTATACATGTTAACATGTATACACCTTTGGAAAAATTTCTACATCACATTGGGTTGCGTCACCTATATTATCATATTTTTTAGATTAAACACCATTCGGCACACCTCGGCCGATTCCCACTTCATCTGTTAAGGTGACGGAATCGACGAAGATTTGCCGAATGGTACAGCAACAACACATGCTGCAGTCTGGTGTGCATTGGATTAATTCATTTTGTGTTATAATTGGATTATATTTCATGAAGTTGACAAGACCTATGACAGTCGGTAAGTACAAGTTTAAGTATAGTGGGGGTAAAATAAGCCCAAACGATTAGGTTTAAGTTAAAAAAGGGTCAAAGATCATCGCATGCTACACTAGACGAATTTCATATTGCGAAGTTATCTCCCGTTGTCGGTGTGACATTCAGTTACTGCCAATACTGGTGTAGATCCACAATTTTTTTTTCGGGAGTGGGAAGAGGGGTTCACATCTCAGTCAAAAAAATCCAGCCCAGGAGAAAAAAAAACTGAAAACAAATAAACAAAATAAAAACAATGATAGTGGGGTCAATGTTTTCTAAGTTAGGGGGAGGATGTCCAAAGTCATTTTTTATTTGCTTCATATATATATATATATATATATATATATATATATATATATATATATATATATATATATATAGTCTTGTTTAAATAACAAAGCCAATTCCATGGGGGGGGGGGGGGTCCAATCTCCCTAGCCACCCCCTGAATCTTAAATAACAATCTATTTTGTGATTCCAATTAAAAAGTAGATTTTTTCCCTTTTGACTAATTATACATATTTTGTTTCTTGTGTTTATATTATATCTGTCTAGTGTCTATTTGTCTGCAGAAACTTTAACCTTGCCCATAAGTTTTAAGTGGGATGGGCTATACACATGGCTTCCACATTTTTTAGGTTTATTTCTTGTGACAAGACCTTTTATTTTGACCTCTTGACCGCTTGACCTAGGATTTCTACACATTTTTACAAGAAAAATAAACTTTAAATTTGGCCTAAATTTTTATCAGTAGGTGCTAGGGCTTTCATGCTTAACATGTGTATTCATTGTGAACTGTCAACAGGTATAAATTTGTTTGACCTTGACCCTAGAGTTTGAACCACTTTAAAAAAACTTTAACCTTGGCAATTAACTTTTGAACAGGAAGTACTAGGGATGACTTATTTCACATGTATATTCCTTGTGACAATACTTTCTTCTGATACCAACAATTTGAACCATTTGACCTTGACCTTTGAGTTTGACATATATTTGAGAAACTTCAACCTTCGCCATAGGCTTCCATACAGGGGCATCAGTGTTTCACAAACACATCTTGTCTTCATTATTATTTGGTGGTGTCTCCATATGAGGGAAAAATTCCCGAGAGAGATGTATTCACAACAAACAAACAAATTACTAATGAAAATATAAAACATGAATATGTTGGTCATGCATATCTCTGCAAGAAAAAAACAGCTTTTCAAATACTGTAACCATATTGTAACCCTTTCAAAACACTCATTTGAGTTTTTCCGGTTTCCTTATCATTTAACGTCTGTTGTGACGTGTTGTCCATCTGTTTGTCTGAAAACTTTTTACATTTTTAACTTCTCTAGAACCACTGGGCCAATTTTACCCAATTCATAAAGAAATATGTACATTTGTATGTCAGACTGTCCATCTGTCTCAATAAATTTAACCTTGGTCATCACGGTCATATCTACTGAATGAGAAGAGACAAGGCATTCATATTAAACTTATGTACTAGTATTTACCTGTGAGAATGGCATGGGTTTTTTTTTACATGTGACCTAGAAGTTTGACCTACTAGCAAAAAAGATAAATTGTTATCAATTCATCATTTTGAAAGAGAAAAGTTAGGGCATTCATATTATAATGCATGTATATTATTACCTGTGATAAGACCTTTCCAAATAAATCATGACTTTTAACTCTGTGACCTTGACCTTGAAGCCTAACCTACTTTTCAAAAATGTTGCATTTGCTTATAACTTTTGATTGAGAAGAGATATGACTCTCACATATTTGACATGTACATTAATTACTCATAAGAATTCAAGATGATTCCCAGCATCAATGCTTTTTTACCCCTTGACGTCGATGCTTTACCTAATTTTCAAAATATTTAACTCTCCTGAAAGATAATTAGGCTTCTGAGTAATATTAAGGAGGACTTACGGAATACAGGGCTTTTTGCTTAAAAAACGTAAATTTACCACCCCCATTCCACCTCCCAGGGCAAAATTAAAATTCCGAAAACTTATTGCACATCTACATGACACCACCAACCATCTCCCAAAAGATGATTAGGATACTATGTAAAATGTAGGAGGAGTTCAGGGAAGACGTGGCTTTTTGCTTAAAAAACGTCATTTTTCGACCCCCATTTAACCCCCTGGGGCAAAATCAAAATTCCGAAACTTAACTGCACATCTACATGACATCATCAACCATCTCCCAAAAGAAGATTAGACTACTGTGTAGAATGTAGGAGGAGTTCAGGGAAGACGGGGCTTTTTTGCTTAAAAAACGTCATTTTTCGACCCCCATTTGACCCCCCGGGGCAAAATCAAAATTTCGAAACTTAACTGCACATCTACATGTCACCACCAACCATCTCCCTAAAGATGATTAGGCTACTGTGTAAAATGTAGGAGGAGTTCAGGGAGGACGGGGCTTTTTGCATAAAAAACGTCATTTTTCGACCCCCATTTGACCCCCCGGGGCAAAATCAAAATTCCGAAACTTAACTGCACATCTTCATGACACCACCAACCATCTCCCAAAATATGATTAGGCTACTGTGTAAAATATAGGAGGAGTTCAGGGAAGAAAAGTGTGACAGACGGACGGACGGACATGAGTAACAACAATATACCCGAACTTTCTTTAGAAAGTGCGGGTATAATAATTCTGATTATTTCATTAAAATTAATAATTATTTATGGCCCATAAATATATACATCGCAACATGTTCGAGGTTCCACATTCCATGCTATTCACGCATGCGTATAGTTTTCATAAACAAAACAGCATGGTAAGAGAGGGAAGCCCGGTAGGCCTGCTACATTGACAAAGTCGACCAAAACGAAAAACAAAACCAAAAATAGGGCTTGAAATTAAAAAGCAACTTTCCTGACAAAAATTTATTTGGGAGATTAATATAATCATTGGATGAAGAAGAAACGGGATCTCCGCGACATTCACGTGGGGCTCGCAAAGGTTCTACCCTACAGGTTTGTTGATACATGCTATTATTTCTCGTGTCTCCATGGCTTTCAAACTCAACGTAAAAATGCACTTATGACATATAAAAATTATTGCCATTTGAAAGGCAAATTGTATTGGAACTGCAGAAAGATATTTTGTTTGACATTTTGCCACGATGACGTATGATTTGGTGGATTTTCCTTTCCTGTACCCCAATACACAAAACGTCAACATTTGTACTTAATCATATTAAATTCGTCTGAATGCATACTAATATGTTAACAATTATTAATTTACCGGAGAGTTAAGATAATTTGATTCTCAGAATTGCTTTTACTTAATATTGCATTATAATTGTAAACCCTACATTGTATGCACGTGCCATTTTAGAATTCACGTGGTACAAATAATCAGAACTAAGTTGTACGACCCTTGATTTTCCGGCAGATTTTAATTACGTTAATTTTACATGAGGAGAGAATGTTTACTTTTCTCAAATGCTTACTTCAACTTTTTACCTTACTCCTGAATGATATATTGGGTAAATTTGAATGAAAAAGCACACGATTTGCAGCCGTATTACCGCTTTAAATTCCTTTTGTGTAAGTGAGACTGAAATCAAAAGTAAACTAATTTTACTGCCACCCTCAAATTCTCGAAAAGTATCTACCTATTATGTAGCTCAAAATGTCAGTTATCTGTGAAAGTTTTACTTTGTACACTAAAATGAAAATTTTTGCAATAAACCTTATTATAATGATAATCAAAAGTCGTATTTGCTTACCTCACCCCTTCCAATAGTCATTTTTTTGAAATTTATAATTTTGAAGAATAAAAGTAGCTGAATTCGATAAAAAAAACAAACAAACGATAATATACTTAGTTAACGTTTTATTCAAGATGTACAATGCAACATAAAATACATGATAGAATTACACAAAATACAAAGGTTGTTCATAAAGTTCGTTGACAATGACGTTTTGGTCAACTGAATGGATCTGGATATACTCATGTTAATCAAAATAGTTTTTATAAATAGTTTGGTCTTTAATGTTTGAACTTAATATTTTTAATGTCGGCTTTCAAGGACGCAGATACTGCGTATAGCCCAGGGTTAAAATGCAATAATTTTTTCTTAACAAACTTGACCAAAGCTTCATAAAAATAAAATGCGTTGGAAACATAGCGGCTATAATCGTCATTTTCTGATATCTTTTGCAACTAGTGGACTTTTACGAGAAGCACTGACTTCTACAGTTGACGATTACTTGGACATTTAAACTTGTATCGTGTACGGAAGTACAGAATTGATAGTACACAAAAAACCATTTCTAGTGGTCATAAGTATGGTGTTAGGGGCACTTACATGCTAAGGCTGGGAGTTGAGGTTAAGGTGGTTGTCGTTTTCTTCAAGGACAACTTATATGTCGTTGAATTAACCCGTTAATTTCGTTTAATTAAATGTTGAGCTAAATTTGGATATTGTAAATGAGCTACCGTACCGACCTAGTGTAAAAGTAAGCCGTCAACTGTAAATTTCAGCGCTTCTCGTAAAAGTCCTATATTGCGTATTGTACACATAGTGATATTTATATTAATTTTAGTAAAATCCGAATGAATGAAAAATGTTTTCAAAAAAAAGCGTCTTGCGAAAGGAACACCAAGCTATCATAATATTTAAACGACGCCAGAGACAATTTTTTCAAACATTTTAAAATCATTAGAATATATATAATTCATTCATTTAAAGTTGCTCTGAACGATTCCTTTAAGTTTTTAAAATTATATCTGAGAATCTAAAAAGTGGAAAAACACTGTTTTTTATGAAAATAAAATATCCATATTCAAGTCGTTGTTAGAAATCTAGCTCAATGTCAGATTGAACTGTGCAGCTTGTGTGTGCGGAGCATCTATATTAATGACTCTTTTAATTTATTGTGCATTGTTTTGAATTCATAAAAGATAAATAAATAACGTTCTATAAATAAATATTACTGCACACACTTAGCAATATGGCATAATGGGGTTAAGGTTAGGGGTCAGGGGTTAGGGTTAGGTGTAAGCATTGACATGTGTAAAAAAAAAATCAAAATCAATTTTTTTTGACATTATCATGAAATTAGCTTTACGTCAGACTGGGCCATACGACTTTCATATACAAAGTATTTGACCCTAGAACATTCGTAAAATAAATTTCGCCTTTTAAATTCTGCTAAATCATGGTCTATATTTATTATTTAAAATATGATCGTACATGTGCGTTTATACAGGGATACCAGTGAGGACTTTATTAAGAAAAATTAAAGTTTTTTTCCTCGAACTTTTTGGACAACCCTTGTATAGTAAAAAAAACTTATTTGTCTTATCATTAAGCAATCATTTGTTTTAACATCAGTCCAAAGAAAAATTACTCTAGACCAGTAAATGAAAGATAAAAAGAATGAAAACAATGCATTACAATGAAAAAAGTTTATAAAAGTCAATAAATGCGAATCTTCGCTGAATTAAAAATAGAAAGACATTCAATGACAACAAATCTAAATTATTTGAAGATATAAAAACATCTGTACTTATTATACTGCTGGTTAATAGAAATAGTCATCTGAATCACTGTCTCTGTAGTAATGGATGTAATTGTCAATGTCAGAATCATCCATACCATAATACGCCACATCTGAGTTATCTGAGTCGTATGGGTGTATGTACATATCATTGTAGTCATCCAAGTGTGTTGGTATGTTCACACCCATTCCACCGCTTAAGAAAAATTTAATATAGACCATTTATTCTATTTGTTAATAAAATGTTAAATATGCTAAGAAATATTTGTTAGTAGAGCATGGGTGTTAGAGTAATGAATGGATAAAAGAAAGGAGAAAAAAATCGTTGAAACAAATTAAATTTTCGGCAATCATTACTAGAAAAAAAATTCCCAACAAATCAAGAGCTATAAGTTAACAGTTAAGATATACTTTAGGAATTGGTAAACGATTAATTAAATGTCAAGCCTCCCTTCCCTTCAGTGATTCAAAAACATATTTGCTTGATTTTGAATTATATCAGATGTTCTTGTTTTATATATATTTCATGAACGCTTTCTATATTTCTGAACACATTTTTGATACATTTAAAATTAATTTGTTCAATGCATTTTTGCAGAATTAGATTTAAGAGAGGCACACAAAACCCCACCCCACTTTATTTCCCCTTCTATCCCCTTAAACATTTTAATTCTTATTGATTCACTTTTTTTAAATAAAAATTTCATCTTCAATCCTTCTCATTTTCCCTTCTTCATTTTGTTTTCGTTTTCTTCTCACATTGCTTATTAGATTCATCTTTCCCTCATTGATCTATCCCCTCTCCAATCCCACCCTTAATTATTTCCTACTTTCATTTTAACTTCACATATCCCAGACTCATGAGCATAATTTACACCACAAAAACTTTTCTATTATTAAACGAAAAATAAAAATACTGAACTTGGCGAGTTCTAAATAATTTACAAATTTTAACTATTTAATTTAGATTGTTACTTGTTATTTTATTCGGACAAATGTTGAAAAAAAAAAAAAAAAAAAAAAAACCAACAAAAAAAAAACAAAAAAATTAAACAAACAAAAAACAAAACAGAACAACCATTCCGCTCTGTCCAAAGTAAAATTTGGGAGGTATACTTTATTACATTTTAATTTCTTCTATCTGCATTTGTTCAAAGTCTTGCACATGTTCCCTTAAAGATAAATACGTCTTAATTCGTCCAGGAATAGGAAGTAACATGATCTTAGATTCTATCTCGGCTCCTTGTCTGACATCAACTAAATGTGATCGTATGGTATTTCTGCACAAAGATGACAGCGAGGATACCTCTTCTTCTTCTTCAGATTTCTTCAGAAAATTTAAAAATTCATTTTTCTGTTCATCATAGTCAATTCTTTTGTATCTTCTGCCCCCTACTAAAATTGTTGAACTTTTCAAATGACAAACGTCCATGGATTTAAAGTCTTTATCAAGGCTGAAGTTATATCCACATTTTAGCAAGGTAGTTGCAGCCCCAAAGAAACCTCTTTTCAATAAGGTAGCCAGTATCGATTTCCTGTAGTAGTTTATAAAATACAACAATTTTAATATCTCTTAGCATAGTTTTTTCTTTCACTAAAGAAGTTTGTCAAAAAGAATTACTCCATATTTCTAAAAACTTTATCTCTTTGACGAGGATGATAATAATGAATTAATATAGATACAAAATTCTACTAATAACGATGTTGATTGTATAGCAGGCTCCATTATAGATCCACCACAAATTAATTTATTAAACATTGAGAGGTCAATTTCTGCAACAGCCACCGTTTCGGTCTGACCAGTTATCATAAATTCTGTATTCTCCGCCATCCCTTTCACCATATTTGATAGTGGTGTTAGTCCATATCCATTTAGCTTGTTTACACTGCATCCATGCTCAAGCACAAGTGATGCTATTTCATTCCTTGAAGATTCTTCCACTGGTAAAAAGGATAAAGAATTCAGAATTTATTAATTAATGTTTTCCTTTGAAAAAAGTTTTCTGTAGAATTTTACTTGATAGAACTGTAAAATACAGGTTTCTCAGAGTCACTTTAAAAGCTTTTGCCATTACCATGATTACGTACAATTTAGTAAGCTAATCTTATGTATTATCGGGTCCTCATCTGATTTAAGCTAAGTATCATAGGAAAAATTAGGGAAAAAAATTCAGTTTGATTTTTAAGATTGATAGTCTAAAATTATTCTGTTGATGAAGGATATTGAGATATTCACTGAATTATCACAAAAATAAATCACACCGGAATTGTTAAATCCCATTGGAATTATAATATCCCACTGGCTGCCACCAGTTGTAACGTCCGAGCAATTATCAGATTTAATTAATTAATCCATTACTTATTGCATGTAGCAATAATATGTAAAATATAAGTAAACACTCAATGCGTAATCCAGGTATTTAATCGCCCCCGGCGATTTATTC
>NW_026924909.1:0-24480 GCF_032062105.1 Saccostrea cuccullata
GACCTTGACCTAGATTTTAAGGTCAAAGGTCAATGAATCTTTTGCACTTGGTCCCATGTCTCTACGCCTTGTCGTTTTAGAAAAGTTCTTGATATTCTTAAACATTGCAAACATTCAGGGGCAATAATTCATTATAGGAGTTTACGAATCCTTTCGCAATGTTTGACTGGAGAGTCTACTAAATCAGTCGTAAACATTAATAAAGTTTTGGAATCTCTGCGGTTTACGGTTTCAGAGAAGTAGCGATAACAAACATTTCTTGCAAAAGGGGCAATAACTTCGAAAGGGGTCAAGGTTCATTTACGCAGGGTCAACTGCAATAATCTTTTATGGAGTACATTCTTATGGACTATAAATCTTTTCGATAAATCTTGAAACAAAAAAACATGCGGCGGAAAAATAATAAAAAAAAAAAAGAATAATAAACAGAAGAATATCAATAGGTCTTTCCACAGAAAGGTGGAAAGACCTAATAAGCTTGATGGAATTCTAAATATAGACAAAAGGGTATAAATACAAGGTGTAACATCAGAATTTGACTTTCCATATTAACCATGGGTAACACCACCAGTAAAAAAAAGAGTGAAGGAATGAGTAAAATTCAGTTTGGAGAGAGAGTTTTTTTTAGAGAAGGATGTAGACAGAGGTATAACAGTTAGAATAAAAAAGATGGCACTATTGAGATCATTTCTCAACAAGAATATAACCAATTAAGTCCAGAGAAGGGTGATCCTAATGTTGTCAGAGATTACATAGAAAGACCCTTGATTGCAGAAGAAGCCAATGAGGAATATAACCATTTATTACCAAAAGAGGGTAAGAAATACTTGGATTACCCTGAAAGACCTTTGACTAGAGAAGAAGTCAAGTTTATAGATG
The DNA here is from genome assembly GCF_032062105.1 of Saccostrea cuccullata. Lineage (NCBI taxonomy): Eukaryota > Metazoa > Mollusca > Bivalvia > Ostreida > Ostreidae > Saccostrea > Saccostrea cuccullata. The sequence continues at coordinate 880 of NW_026924909.1, forward strand.
GTAAGAGAAAACAGTTGTCAGAAAAAAAAAATGTTGTTAAAGACACATGAGTTTTAGCCCACAAAACCATTGGAGAAGATACAAGGATTAATGGAGGAAGTCCAAACTGAACTCTTGGAAGACATTAAGGGTCATTAAGAGAGTAACTTTCCAGTGTTATAGTTTGTTACAAAATTATGTATTCTAATAAAAAAAAAGTTTTCACTTTCATTTGTTGTGCCTTAGACTATTTTAATTGACCTTATGGTCAGGTCAAGATTGTGATACACACTCTGATAATCATCTATGATGTCTCTATGATGTTTACCTCAAAAGAATGAATCAGGGTATTTGTGTTCAAAGAGCTGAAGAAACTATACATACAGATCTAAGATTTTGGAAGCATACATATCAATGGGTTTAAAGGAGATATAACACTTGAATTCATTACTAGATTATTAATAGAAAGAACACAATCTCAAAGAAATGATATTGAAAGTACCTTAAATGAATAAAGTGTCATGCTTTAAATTATGTTTTGACAGGAGAAGGTTTACAGCAGTCCCATGCACTCAAAAGAAGATCTTGGGTAGTAGAAACACTAGGAAATTTTATTTCCACACACTCAGATCATCTTACATCAGTTATAAGGTTACAGTCTTTATACATAAATCAAGAGGGTCATTAAGATTTCTTTTCTGATCATCCTGATGGGCCACATTATAGTATTCTTTCCCTGTGATATAATGTTAATATTAAATGAAAAATTCAGAATTCATCAGCAATTGGAATCAAAACTTGCTATCTTTACCAACTATGCTATTAAGGAAGCTGGGGTTAACAAATTAGCCATATTTAACTTATTCTATAAATATGCTACCTTCAGCTGTTAAGAATCATTTGGCAAAGAAAAACTTCATACATTTTAGCTTTAAAAATTGATCATGCATTTTTATGTCTTTTCTTTTTCTTCTAAAGGAGATCAATATAGTCAAAACATGATCATGACCACCAAGTCCTCTTTATTTAAAAAATCATATATATCATTTACTTATCAATTCAAAAATATAAACATGCATATGTAAAATAAATAAATAAAAATTACAAATGTATCTCACTGAATCTTTACCTTCAAGTTTGTGTGTTTCTATGTTGGTTGACTAACTGTGTATATCCAAAGGAACAGCAGACAGTCTGAACTTCATAGAGAATTGATTATAGATGGTTAGGAACAAACCATACCTTCCATGTTGATGACTGTAGAAATAAAACCATTTTGTTACTGCATGAAACAATGCATGTTTAAATACAACATGTACAATGTCAAAAAAGATCATGAAAATATTTGTTTTTAATCTCGAAAAATTGTTTTTAACATTAACTCCAGATGAGAAAAGTTCATCATGTTATCTTAAGATAATAAAAAAAGCACAATTACTGTATTAATATCACAAATAAAATGATTATCAAATTAATTATTTAGACACTAAAAGACTTTTTATTTACAGCAGATTCAATTTAGTTTAATAACTGTCAGTACTGCATACAGAAAAATACATTTTTTTTAGCATCATCACAGTACAACATGTAGTCCATCATTTTTTGAAAAGCTCATTACCAAGAAACAAAAGTGAAAATGAAATTATATGTATACCATATATCACACATATTTAGAATCAAAACAAAAGTAATTGAATTAGAATTAATCTTTTGTAAATTCCTTCTTTTCTCTTATTAGATTCCTAATTAATATCTCTTTGATCACCATTTAGTAAGTCTGAATTCCATGGGTTTATACATAATGAATTATGAAATTATATCATATAATTTATACAAAAGGACTTAATAATATTCTGAGGATCCCTTAATCATGTGTTAATATATCTTAGGTTAAATAAGGGTGTGCTTATATAAATGTAAGTTAGAGACAACAGATCACATAAGTATTGCACAGTAATTAAATTAACCATATAATCATGCTTAAATGCAAAGATGACCTTCATAGGAAATGTAAACAATTAAAAAACAAGACAAACTTACCAGAGATAATCAACTATATGCCCAATAAGCCTATCCAATAAATAATCCAGGTGAAATAACATCTCAGCTGATCCTGAAAAAATCATACAATTCAGTAATACACAATTAACCTCATTTTACAATGTAAGTACAAGCAATAATTTATAGACAAAAGGGACAGAAATGTAAAAGATACCATGTATTTTACCAAAATTTAGTGAATATTTTTCTGATTTAAATTCAATATCATGGAATGAACCATCATAGAAATATTAAATGCAATCTGAGTTACATGCAGGTTATACAACTGTAAATCACATGAAATGAGGATAAATACAGCATTTACATTCAAAATAGAACTTTACATATAAATAATGGTTAAATGCAAAGATGACCATCATAAGAAATGTAAACAATGAAAACAAGACAAACTTACCAGAGATATCCAAACATATGCCTAATAAGCCTATCCATTAAATAATCCAGTGAAATCACAAATTCTCAGCTGATCCTGAAAAAAATCATACAATTCAGTGATACACAAATTAACCTCATTTTACAATGTAAGTAAAGCAATAATTCACAGACAAAAGGGACAGAAATGTAAAAAATACCATGTATTTTACCAAAATTTAGTGAAAATTTTTCTGATTTAAATTCAATCATAGAATGACCCATCATACAAATATAAAATGTACTCAGAGTTACACACAGGTTATACAACTGTAAATCACATGAAATGAGGATAAATACAGCATTTACATTCAAAATAGAACTTTACATATAAATCATTGTTAAATGCAAAGATGAAATTCATAGGAAATGTAAACAAAAATAAGACAAACTTACATATAGAATATGTCTGTCAGAAAGAAGATTTCAAAAATGAACCCGCTCTCAACATTCACATGGTAAGAATGCATCAGGATGTTTACTTCCGTGGTCATAGAGAAATTGAGCTTTAAACAAGAAAAGCTTCACAGCAGGAAAATCATCATAGTAAAAGAGAGGAAAAAACAAAAGATAGTCCTACATTTTCTGAAAATGTAAGTTCACTTCTTAGAAACAAAAGTGAAAATGAAACTTTAATTTTACAAGTGTATGATGTCACAATGAATAGGTAAGCTCGCTGACTAGACTGTGTACAAAATCGTACACAGTATGATTAAAGGTAAGTCCAACCTATTTATGCACACGACCCTAAACAAGCCAATGGTATATAAACCAGCGCTGGAAATTTACGATCACTCTTTGGTTGATTCTGAATAAAATCTGTGTTCTTGTTTCTATTGTGTGTTATTTGTTATTGTTTTGAGGAAATCCAGTTTGAACTGGTTTTAGGCTAGGCTGAGCTTTTGACTGTGAATGAGTGACGTCATAATGACATTCTTTACTAGTTGCCAAAATCGTAGTAGCAGCGTTGTGAATCGTAGTAGCAGCGTAGTGTATAATGTAAACACAGTGTAAACACCCCGTATTTAGGGGTTGTGTACTGAATTGAACCGGCTATCCCCCACAGACCCCACTAATCTGCACTCTTTTGACCCACCTATCCCCCAGGACCTAAAAGTGCACTAAGTTGACCAGGCTATCCCCTCCAGGGGCTGCACTCCCTTGACCAGGCTATCCCCCCCAGGGGCTGCACTCCCTTGACCCAGCTATCCCCCAGCCCCAAAAGTGCACTCAGTTGACCCAGCCATCTAGGCCCCTTATACTACTCACACTGTAATAATGATTTTATAACCTCATAAATTTTTCATTTCACATACTGAATACTATCATTTAGTAAAAAAAAAGTATTTAAAAAAAAGAAAAGAAAGGATCGACCGAGATACGATCCCGGGACCTCTCACATATGAAGCGAGAGACATGACCACTGGACCACGAAATCGCTTTACCTGATGTGAAGTATATGCAGAACTGAAGTCAAATACATGTACATGTTTTCATGTTCGGTATTCTCAAAATTTTACAAAATCCATGGTGTTTGATTTATTTAGCCTTTATTAAACAGTTCTAATAGATGTAAAAAGAACATAAAGTCCGCCGAGAACCTGTTTTATACGCAATAACTCTCCTCATGCCCCTGCGCTAAAAATAGCGACATGTAATACTATACTGAAAGGAAAAAGAAACGCAGGGTAGCATAATGTTCGAAAAAATTTTGACCACATGACCGAAAATTACGAAAATTGGTCAGAAGAGAAATTTAGTTACTGTGCACCAAAATCAGTATTCAGAATTACTCAACCGTAAAATTTATGACGTCACGTAGGGAAAACGCTAAAAAGCCTAAAACACGTGCAATTTGATAACGACTAGATTATCAACAAATCTTGTTGCATTATTTGATGCATATGAGGTATGCACATCGTTTTTCAATATTAAGAGACATTATGAATTTCTTGCAATCTTGGCACAGTTTATTGAAGTTAAATGGGGTCTTGTTTTCGAATTGTCTAATTAATGAAAAAGGCAACAACGGTTTACTAAGCAGTTTCTTGTAAATTCTCCCCTATAAAACTTGTTACCCGTTGTCAGAGAGGGTCTGGAATGGTTTTCAATCAATCGTGACGATGACGTTAACGCGAAACAGAGCCATGTTACTAGCTAATTATTTGTCCTGTCATCTCTTAAATTGCCACCTTACTACCACAAAAATAGCCATTTATACAGTAGACGATTATAATCATTACATTCATACGAAAATTGAAAGAAAACAGTTCCGCAATTTGGTTTTTTGAGCCAGTCAACTTACTGTTGTATTCCTCTCACTGGCGCATGCGCACGCCGTTTGACTGATTTTTTTGCGTGATTACCCATGCCAAATATAGCCAGGGTTTGAAAGATAAACACTCTCATGAAATTCCATGCGAAGGAGAAATAAGGCTCTGACAGATGCAAGGGAGAGACATTGAAGATAATTAATGTTTTCGATTTTCACTTTTGGGGGGTATCGTCATTTGAGCTTCAATAACTCATGAATTATTAGACAAAATCAAATGGGAATTTGGTTACATCTTTTTGAAAGATGATTACAAGTAAAAGTTAGATAGGAAAACTAAAGCATATTTTAAGAAAAGCAAATTTAATTCACCTCAAAAGTTTACCCTGCGTTTCTTTTTCCTTTCAGTATATAAATACTAATAAAACAAACGGGGCGGGGCACTTTGAGAGGGGCGAGAGACGTCCTAGGGAGTTTTGGTATAAAATTACATTGCATAAGCTCAAAATCTTCTTGAAATATCGCCCGGAAATGATAGCACTACACACAGACAGAATGTATAAATTTACGACCTTGAACTTTGACCTTTTGACCTCAAAATCAATAGGGGTCTTCTTTAGTACATAGGGAGTTGCTATGCTAAATTTCAGTGCAAAAGCTCAAAGGGTTCTCGAGATATCGTGTGGAAACGAAAGCGTTACAGACAGACAGAAAGACGGACGGACAGACGGACGGACGGACGGACGGACAAACCCAAATTAATATCCCCCACTTTTCAAGCGGGGGACAAATACTTGAATTCATTTTACAGATGATTGTATAAATATTAGGGCGATATAATATATACGGCAACAGTTGCTAATTATACCCCGTGTAAATGCATCCTCAAAACCAGGTCTTTTCAGCACGAAAACGCAAGTGCGCTACGTGGAAAAGGATAACGTCATCAAAAGTTAACAAATGTAATGCTACTATTACGTCACAGACAGCGCAAGGGGCAAAGAGTTAATATTTGATTATATGTTTTATTTACATCTAAAGGTTTGATTTACGTAAATAGTTTGAATGCTTTGAAATAATACACGTAATAATGATTCTGTAAGATTTTGATTTGAATTGTTTACATACAATGGGACTCATTTTTTTGTCCCCCGCTTGAAAAGTGGGGGATATTAATTTGGGTTTGTCCGTCCGTCCGTCCGTCTTTCTGTCTGTCTGTAACGCTTTCGTTTCCACACGATATCTCAAGAACCCTTTGAGCTTTTGCAATGAAATTTAGCATAGCAACTCCCTGTGGACTAAAGAAGACCCCTATTGATTTCGAGGTCAAAAGGTCAAAGGTCAAGGTCATAAATAAGCAAATTCTGTCTGTTAAAACACTTTCGTTTCCACACGATATCTCTAGAACCACTTGAGCTATTGCAATGAAATTTTATTGTCCCCCGCTTGAAAAGTGGGGGATATTAATTTGGGTTTGTCCGTCCGTCCGTCCGTCTGTCCGTCCGTCCGTCCGTCCGTCTTTCTGTCTGTCTGTAACGCTTTCGTTTCCACACGATATCTCGAGAACCCTTTGAGCTTTTGCAATGAAATTTAGCATAGCAACTCCCTATGGACTAAAGAAGACCCCTATTGATTTTGAGGTCAAAAGGTCAAAGGTCAAGGTCATAAATAAGCAAATTCTTTCTGTTAAAACACTTTCGTTTCCACACGATATCTCTAGAACCATTTGAGCTATTGCAATGAAATTTTACATAACAACTCCCTGTGGCCTAAGGAAGACCCCTATTGATTTTGAAGTCAAAAGGTCAAAGTTCAAGGTCGTAAATTTATACATTCTGTCTGTGCGTAACACTATCATTTCCGGGCGATATTTCAAGACGATTTTGAGCTTATGCAATGTAATTTTATACCAAAACTCCCTAGGACGTCTCTCGCCCCTCTCAAAGTGCCCCACCCCGTGTGTTTTATTAGTATTTATTGTATTACATGTCGCTATTTTTAGCGCAGGGGCATGAGGAGAGTTATTGCGTATAAAACAGGTTCTCGGCGGACTTTATGTTCTTATTACATCTATTAGAACTGTTTACTAAAGGCTAAATAAATCAAACACCATGGATTGTGTAAAATTTTGAGAATACCGAACATGAATATATACATGTATGTGACTTTACTTCTGCTTATACTTGACACTGCATAAAGCGATTCCGTGGTCCAGTGGTAATGTCACTCGCCTCACATGTGAAAGGTCCCAGGATCGAATCTCGGTCAGTCCTTTCTTTTTTTTCTTTTTTCTTTTTTAAATACTTTTCTTTTTTTAATAAATGATAGTATTCAGCATGTGAAATGAAAAATTTATGAGTTTATAAAATCATAAATTTGTGATAAATATTCCATATAAAGACAATCTTCTATACACATAATAAAGAATAAGCAATCAAATCTTTATATGCATATTGACATACATGTATTTTATTTGCTTCAGTATACATGTATACATTTAATAATTCTACAAATTCAGTCAGGGGGATCCGACTTTTTCCCTAAGCGGGGGACACGAATTCTCTGAATTAGCTTGTATAACAACTCCCTGTGGCCTAATGAAGACCCCTATTGATTTTGAGGTCAAAAGGTCAAAGTTCAAGGTCGTAAATTTATACATTCTGTCTGTGTCTAGTGCTATCATTGCCGGGCGATATTTCAAGAAGATTTTGAGCTTATGCAATGTAATTTTATACCAAAACTCCCTAGGACGTCTCTCGCCCCTCTCAAAGTGCCCCGCCCCGTTTGTTTTATTAGTATTTATAGTATTACATGTCGCTATTTTTAGCGCAGGGGCATGAGGAGAGTTATTGCGTATAAAACAGGTTCTCGGCGGACTTTATGTTCTTATTACATCTATTAGAACTGTTTGATAAAGGCTAAATAAATCAAACACCATGGATTGTGTAAAATTTTGAGAATACCGAACATGAAAACATGAATATATACATGTATGTGACTTCACTTCTGCATATACTTCACACCATGTAAAGCGATTCCGTGGTCTAGTGGTTATGTCTCTCGCTTCAAGTGTGAGTGGTCCCGGGATCGAATCTCGGTCGAACCTTTCTTTTTTTCTTTTCTTTTTTTTAAATACTTTTTTTTTTACTAAATTATAGTATTCAGCATGTGAAATGAAAAATTTATGAGGTTATAAAATCATCATTACAGTGTGATAAAAATTCCATATAAAAAAATTTCTATACACATAATGAAGAATAATTAATCAAATCTTTATATGCATATTGACATACATGTATTTTATTTCCTTCAGTATACATGTATACATTTAATAATTCTACAAATTCAGTCTGGGGGAGCCGACTTTTTCCCTAAGCGGGGGACACGAATTTTCTGAATTAGCTTGTTTTCATAGAGATCTTTTTTCCATTTAACTTTTACTGTTGGTATATCTTTTTACTTGTTACCAGTATTTTTATATTTTTCATATCAGTATTCTGTCATTTTGACTTATTATTGAGTTTGAGATTAAGAAGGTAAACTGTGCTTATGTTTATCAAATCATTGTTTGACAATGTAGGTAAACAGATATGATTGCGCCCATGACAAAAGGGCATTATGGCATTTTTGCTAAAACAGAGAAAAAACGTCATAAAGACGTGACGTTGCAGACTGAAGGTGAACTTCGACGCAGATTTTTTTCACCACGTGTTTTGACGTTTGACGCATCCAGACTTTTTGTCCCCCGCTTGAAAAGTGGGGAATATTTTTATTTGGGTCTATCCGTCCGTCCGTCTTTCTGTCTGTCTGTAACGCTTTCGTTTCCACACGATATCTCAAGAACCCTTTGAGCTTTTGCAATGAAAGAAGACAGTACGGTTTGAGCGTTATTGTGCCCTGAAAATTTATTGTTCTTAAAAAGTTATAAAAATTGGCTTTAACAATAGTTGAGTAGATGAATATGATAAATCATAAAAGAATATGGCTTGATGAAGCGCCTTTTTTGAAATATGACGTCATTAATTTGGTATATTTTTCAGTTAAATGCAGAAATGCTTCAAAATGACTCGTTTTTCTGCTAATTTCCTTCAGAAAATAGTGTCTGCCACCGTCGCCCGCTTTAATATTTGGCTATATTGTGCAAACAGCTATGAAAAATCACATATCTCAAAATCTTTCCGGGCGACGGTGGCAGAGCATGTTTTCTGAAAGAAAATGCTACTGAAAATTGATGACTTCTGCAATTTTTTAAGAAAATACGGGAAACTGCACAAGTTCATGACGTAAAATTAGCATTTAGGAGGTCATTTCAGAAAAACCATTTGTGTATTCTTACTGCCGAGAATTCCAATGATTCATAAAGAATAAATTTTAATTTCTTTTATCACTTTCATATTTTAGAAAAATACAGGGCTTAATTTGTATTGAAACTGTACCTTCTTCTTTAGTATAGCAACTCCCTGTGGCCCAAGGAAGACCCCTAATGATTTTGATGTCAAAAGGTCAAAGGTCAAGGTCATGAATAAGCAAATTCTGTCTGTTATAACACTTTCGTTTCCACACGATATCTCTAGAACCATTTGAGCTATTGCAATGAAATTTAAAATAACAACTCCCTGTGGCCTAAGGAAGACTCCTATTGATCTTGAGGTCAAAAGGTCAAAGTTCAAGGTCGTAAATTTATACATTCTGTCTGTGTGTAACACTATCATTTCCGGGCGATATTTCAAGAAGATTTTGAGCTTATGTTATGTAATTATATACCAAAACTCCCTAGGACCTCTCTCACCCCTCTCAAAGTACCCTGCCCCGTTTGTTTTACTAGTATTTATCGTATTACTTGTCGCTATTTTTAGCACAGGGGCATGTGGAGTGTTATTGCGTATAAAACAGGTTCTCGGCGGACTTTATGTTTATGCAGATTATCGAAGCAGATTTATTAAAAAATATTTCATTAAAAAACCATCCATGTTCAAATTATTGCAATTGTTTAATACTGAGAACTATAAAGATATGTGTAACCTTGGTAAATATATTTATTATAGCTTGAGGCGTAGAGATGATCTGGTAATCCGATAATTGTATCTTTTCTATTATTCTTGTTTGTTTGTTTGTCTTTATTCTTATCATTTACATGTATATACGTACACATTTATACTTGTTCTCCTGTAAAATATCCACTTCTGTACTGTAATGAAACTGATTTATTGTATATATACTGATAAGCTGTAAGGCTTAAAGTGATAATAAAGAAGAAGAAGAATGTTCTTATTACATCTATTAGAACTGTTTGATAAAGGCTAAATAAATCAAACACCATGAATTGTGTAAAATTTTGATAATACCGAACATGAATATTAGATACATGTACGTGACTTCACTTCTGCATATACTTGACTTCATTTAAAGCGATTCCGTGGTCCAGTGGTATGTCTCCCGCTTCACATGTGAGAGGTCCTGGGATCGAATCTCGGACGGATCCTTTTTTCTTTTTTTTTTTATTTAACTTTTCTTTTTTTTTAATGATAGTATTCATCACGTGAAAAGAATAATTTATGAGGTTATAATTCCAATCTTCATTTTATTTATTGATTTCCAGTGTTTTGATTGGACGAGAACATGTTCCAGAAAATTTTTACACATCGATAAATTCTTTCAATCAGAACTACTTTCTTGATGACACTACTAGGTTATCGTATAAACAATGAAAGCAGTTATTCGTATTTCTGGGTCTGTTCTGGCTAAATAATGAATACAAGAAACTTTGAATTTAATTAGGGCTTAAACAAAACTGGCAACATACTAGACTGCCTTACTGATGGACGCCGTGAAAATGTTTATGTCACTGTCCGATCACGAGTGTGAATTTTAAAAATCGCTGTCTCAACGTTCATACGTAGAAAATAAGCTCAGTCTTTATCGTTTTGACAGGGAAAAGAAACGTACCTCAAACTCTTGCCCTATTAGCATCAAATTCATATTAACTTTCTATATTGTTCCTCAATATTTGAATAAACAAGTGCAAATTGAAGGCATCGTCTGTCTGCAAGTTTCGCTATGAGAGTTGTTGTTTATGTCAACATGGCCATGGTCAAAGACGAACTATTCTGAAGTAAACTCGTAATTACGATATTTGTTGACTTAAACAGCATTCCATTAGTTGTTATGAGATTATTTATCGATTGTTTTGACAATTTTAAGTTGAACTCTATCGAATTTCATCTCGATTACGTTCCTTCACGGTAAAATGTATTCCTACGCCGTCCAGAAATAACGGATTGTATGGAGGCCTCAAAGAGAAATAATTGAAATATTTTTAAAAGTTCGAGATTGGAATTATAAGAATTAAACGTTCTTTTTGAAAAATTTATCGATGTGTAAACTCTTGACATTTTACTCACAAACTTAACATAAAAGTGCTTCGCACTTTTATTTAGTTTGTGAGTAAAATGTCAAGAGTTTACACATCGATAAATTTTTCAAAAAGAACGTTTAATCCTATAATAAAATCATCATTACAGTGTGATAAATATTCAATAAAAAAAGAATCTTCTATGTATACACATAATAAAGATTAAGCAATCAAATCTTTATACGCATATTGACATACATATATTTTATTTACTTCAGTATACATGTATACATTTAATAATTCTACAAATTCAGTCAGGGGGGGATCCGACTTTTTCCCTAAGCGGGGGACACGAATTCTCTAAATTAGCTTGTTATCGCTGTTTCCAAGATGTGGAATTTATTTTCATGTATAAATCAATTCAATCAATATCCGAATCTCCTACTTTAATAGGTATAAAAAAAAACATTTAGAACTGGTTTCTTTTAGTTGGTATTTGAGACGTATTCATATACATGCATAATTTATAGATCGAAGCTACATAGACAAGGTGTTTTTCTGATATGATAATAAAACTGTATACTCTAGATAAATAAATTTAAAATAAATATTTATACCAGTTTAACTGTTTATGATACATGTTAGACAGGGGTTTATTGTTTGAATATTTCAAAGGAAATTTGAGATCCGCTCCACCATTCTCAATTTACATGTACCTTGGTACATCGCGATCTCGTCGATCACATGCAATCATTGATCCATCGGTGCATACTGCTTAAACTTTTGTTAAATTGTTTGTACTAATTTGGAAACTAAACATACATCTTCTACATTTTACAAATTTGGCAAAAAATGTGTAAGAGCGACAGTAGAGATTAAATAAAATAAAGGAGAGATAACTCTGATGTCAACAATCGATGTAACAGGGGTACCAGAAAGGGACTTTCTTTCGCATGAATTTGCTCCCGGATTATAAAAGATATCTTTTATGACCAAATAAAAACACTTTTAGTTGTCAGCATAATTTTGATTTTTTAAATAAAAATATTGTTGTACTTTGGGAACAAGGTCCAGTTAATGTAGAAAAGGAAAAAACAAAGAAAAAAAAAGGATAATTCTAGTATTGAACAAACGTACTTTCAATTTTTTTTTTCAAATCTCTCATCCATAGCTTTTTTTAAACATAAAATAATTTAATAACAAATTTCATTTTTTAAAAAATAATATACATGTATAGTATCTACCGTGTCATGAATCATGATTAAATAAATTAAACTTTATAAATGTTGTTTTGTCTTAATTATTTTCTTGTTGCACTAAGACACTTCAGTTTAGAGATACCGGTATTAAAACAAGCAAAAACATCCAAATGAAAAAAGAAATGTTCTGAATGTTCTAACTTAAATAGCTAGAGCTGGTCAAGTAAATCTGATGAGAGAGAGAGAAGGGGGGGGGGGGGGCAAGAGGTAAAGAGAGAGAGAGGATGGAGGGTATAAATAAAAATATTTATATTGAATCCATTTATCTTAAATTGAGAAATGTGAAACTCTATTGAAAAAAAAGAGTTTTCAAAACAAACAAAATACATGTGATAAAATACTGTAAAATGAAAGAAAAAATCTTTTTTGTTATCTAAACTACATGTATGGCAATTTATTTTCAAGATCTTCAAATTTAATATACATGTAACTCTTTGGTACTTACGTGTTGTTTTTTTATACAGAGTTCAAATGTTTTAAGCATTATCTGCAAATTAATCCCTGAAACCATGAAGGACTTTGTCTTTCACAAAATCTCGATCAGCATTAAATGTTTCTTAACAGATCAATCATCATGCTAAAAACCCATTTCATCACTAGACTTATAATCTCATTACAGTTATCAGTGTGGGGTATATTGTTTAACCTGTCATCAAATTATGGATACATACATGTATCATTAAACATGTATAAGCACATATTAGGATTCTATTTGATTTGATTGACAAAACATCCTTATAAGTTCAGGGTCGGGTTTTTATTTCTTCATGTAAATGCTGACATAGAATAAAATTCAATGCTGAAATAAACGATATAAAACCGCTACAGCATGCTTGCATTTTGTTTTATTTTGGCTGCAGTGCAGGGGATGGGGGTGTCCTTTTATATTTCCGTAACATGTAAGGCTTTACAAGGCTTAGCATATCAAAGATTCTGGCATGGGAACAGAATGGAATTCATACTCTGTAAAATTCACTTTATGAAATAAAATTAGAAAACAAAATCATTAGAATGAAGGGGAATTTTTTAAATTAAGTCATGAAATAATATGATTTATTCTATGTATTTTTTAAGATACTTACATCCCTACAAAAATCTGACATTTCAAAACTCAGCCAGTTCACAGACAATTGTCAGCAAATATATTATACAAAACAGTCATATTTAACTGACTGTATATTTAGGCATGGATAATTACATATTATTAATTTTTAACCCACCCATATCCCAACAAAATATATTAAAATGCATGATTCAAGAAATATTACAGGATATAGCTATTATTGATTTGTCTACTGGATATTTTTTTTTTAATTAATGAGAAAAAAAGACGACGAACCAATTTTGTTCGAAATTCTTTGTAAAAATTATGTATATGGTTTCTTTAATTTAATTCTATTAGTATGCCTCTAAAACCATCCAATTGAAAAAAAAAACCAGATTTTGTTAATCTAGGGTGTCATTATATACATGATAAACGAGATTGAATTCATAGTAATTCAGTTCCAGCACAGGAGTTCGCGTACCTATCAATTACATGTATACCGAAATTTTCATTAAATAAAAAAATACGTAATACGTATAATAATAACACAAGGAGTGCAACCTTTGTCCACGACGCCATGACATGACGTCACGGGCGGTCCATTTACCCAAAAGGTACAAAAAAAAAACAATCATACACAATTAACTAGAGATAACGATATTAAGTTTAGATACGAGTACAAGTACTTGTACCTCCCCGTTTTAAATTTTCTTGAATGTCTATTAACTTGTCTCTGGTTTCTTTTCGCATATGACCTCAATCATCTAGATTAGCATTTCAGGCAGTTATGTTCCTTTTTGGGTAAATGGACGCGCCCGTGACGTCACGTCATGGCGTCGCGGACAACGGATATTTGAGCGAAGATGTGGAGAAATGTCACCGCTGCTGCTGTAAAACATGCGTTTGAAATCATATGCATTTAGAGCCATAAAGAATGGTCCCTTCCAAAAAGATTGGTTTGTGTTTTATAATTTTCGATTGAAGATTAATTGTGCGACAGCCTTGATATTAAGCGAGGGGTTCCCAGGTGACCTAAAATGCGTTGCACACCTTGTGTTATTATTATACGTATTACGTATTTTTTTATTTAATGAAAATTTCGGTATAATTGATAGGTACGCGAACTCCTGTGGTTCCAGGCTCGTAGTGATTATGATCGCTGTGCGATTTTTAAAATGGCAGTTCTCAGAATTAAAGGTACAGATATAAAATGAAGAATACCCGGTAATATGCAGCATTATTTCAAACCTAAATAAAAAAGTTAATTTACAAGTTGTAGGGTTAATGGTACTGGGTGAAGGAGAGACACCCAGCATGTGCACCTATAACTTGGGAAGTAAAAAAATATATATTTAATTATTTTAACTCGTGTTCACAAGAATTGTAATATTTTTTTTTCGGAGACGTCCCCCTCCTCCAAATGGAAAACGTTACTATAGGCCGAAATCAAGCTGTATTTATATATTGCTGTATATCAATTTATTTTTACGAGCCTTGGTTCACAAAAATTATGCCAATGAAGATTTCCATGTAGAACTAGTTTGAATGAGGTTTTCAATTTGTTCTGCATCGATACGGAAGAAATATATCATTGAAAAATAAATCTGATGGTTCACTTGAAAAACAGCTCTGTAGTACGCAATATTTTTTTTTCTTTGGTGGCGTCCCCCTCCTCCACATGGAAAACGTTACTATAGGCCGAAATCAAGCTGTATTTATATATTGCTGTATACGAAGTACAGTTAAGGCAATATTTTCTGTAAAAAGTCACCGAAAATGATACACTTAATGTTTAATTGTTGAATTTTTCATGACATCTGATTTAAAATAGCTCTATGTTATCTTGAAGAGTATGCCCATCGCTATTCACATCGGTATTTTTTGTCATCATGTGACCCTCTTAAGTCACGTGGGCTCCGCTTTTAGGTCAACAAATGAAATATCAAATTTAACCAAAAAGTTCAAGGTCAAGGCAAACAAAAAAATAACTGCACAGTGTTTTAAATTGTCCCTAATCTATACTTTTGCAAAAACAATGCTCACTCAGTTAGTTTTCCGATATATTTAAGTTATTCAAAAAACAGACAAAAATAGCATATGGAAAAACAGGGTATTTTCTTATATTCATAGATAATTATAAATTACCTAAAGGATTACAAAGAAATGAGCATCACTTTTTGAAAACTATACAGTAAAACGAATGATTTAAAATATAAACCAACTTTTTAGATTGTCGCCTTGCCCTTGAACTTTTACATTAAAAATGACATCTTGGTACAGTCAATCAAAATAAAGTTTTCAGACGCACTGACCCAGCATGGGAGCTTAACTCTTTAGTACTTGATATAGTTTGTTTACCTCGTAGTTTTTAAATAAACAGAGACGTATAAGAGAGGGACCGCTGCCTCTTTCGGAGCACTCTAGATTTTTCATGACGTTTCAAATATATCCGAATGGAAAAATTTTAAAATTTCGCAGCTAAAGCCCTCACTGGGGCAGAGAAACTGTAAACTTATGTGGAATTAGAATGGGTAGTCGCTAAAACTTCTAATTTTAAGCAAAATAACGCCTGATGGTAGGGTGGGTATGGGGCTTTCGTTTGTATGACAACAAAAAATTGATAACAAATTTAAATACAGTAAATAGATGAAATCCATCTAACCCCGTTTCGAGTTGCATTCGTTCAGTCTGTCTTTTAAAAAGTATAACACTAAAAATACACTGTAAAATGTTATTACCGTTTCGAATAAGACCAATTATGACGAGCTCATTTGTTTGCAATAGTTGATTTTGTATTTGTATTAATTACTTGGTTTTTAATACCTACGAAAAGGTGTTACAGCTGTGTTATTCAGGTTGGTGATATCACCTATGTTGTTTGTTTTTATGCAGTGTACTTTCATTAAATAATTTTTTTTTTAAAAATGCTGAAATTAATGTTTTTTAGGGGATATATTGCTGTTTATTACACACTTAGTATATAAATTCAAATTTTTTGCATATGCATACAACAGCACAATAGCCGTATAGGTCCCTCAATTTTATTTACTTTATTTTTATTTTGCATTTAATTTTAATCAACCCCAATAGAAGTTGTAGTTTGTTTTGCTCACAAATTAATTTATTTCACTTATTTATCATGTAAACCACAATAACAGCACTTGTAAACATACACAATTTTTGGTGGGTTCATATTCTCTTAATTTTAACTTTTTGAAAATAAGGTTAATCTTAATTTACAAATACATGTAATACTATAGAATATTTTCAAATTAGGTGATATCACCTGCATTCAAATAAATGATAACAAACCAAATCAAATTGAATTAGGTGATGTACATGTATGTAAGAAGTCCATGCATGATATTTACTTATTCAGCACGAACTGTATTTTATTACTAAGTATGTGATATAAATATAATAAAACATACCCTTTTCCATATAGGTGTATCCACCTATTGAAAATGAATAGTTGATATCATCAATTCGAATCGGTGATATCACCTATTCGAATAGGTGATATCAAAAGGGTATGTATTATTCCTATATAGAAAAATAAATATATATTATTATGTTTTTGATTTTTTTTAACTACAAATCAAAATTATTTTGGCATGTAAAAAACAAAACAAAATACAGTTAAAAAACCATCCTGAAACTGTTATGTTGTAACATGTGCAATCAGTCCAGCAACTCAAACATTGTATGATTTACTGGTTTTTAAAACAATGTTTAAGTGAAAAAAGACTAGTGCTTTTTTTTTTTCATAGCTAAAAAATTTAAAATATATACTACGGGCCATGATTTTCACACAAGTTTCAATTTCCTGAAGAGGTCTTACTATGGTGCAAAATTGATAAATGACAGCACAAAGTCGTATGCGCCATACAACTGCGTTACAAATAAAAACATAAGCATGAACATTTGTGATATAATCTATCCGATCAATTAGAAAATTTGCCAAACCAACATTTTATATAAATTTCTAAAACTGGATCTATAGTGATGATTTTTATATACAGAATGTAACCGATGATTCGGGGTATGAACATTTGTTTTAGGTAATTTTTCTATTTGTTAACGTTGGTAAAAACTTGATCACAAATATGTCCATAACTTTTGAGTAGGTGGGGCTATGGCTTTTATATTTCACAGGTGCATTCCCTGTGACAAGACCTTCCTTTCGTTTTCAACAATTTTGATATTGACCTTTGAAGTTTTACTTGCATTTGAAAGACTTAAACCCTCGCCATATAATCTGCCATATACGGAGGCATCAGTGTTCACAAACACATTGAGTTTGTAAAGCAGTTGTGTGGCACATTAGACTTTCGAATATTTTTATTTTATAGTGATCGACTTAAAGAGGATAAAATACTCGATTATCTTTAGTAATTAATCAGTGCTATCCCATCTTCCCCCGTACCCTTTATCGAAGCTCTGCGCTTTGTCAATCATTTCCAAATCTGGTGAATTATCTTCGCACTACAAAAGAAATTATGATAACCCCAAAGTGTAACATCATAGGAGGAAAAACTTAAATAAATCCGTTTTATAAAAGGTCTTAGAATGTTACTCGTTGGCGTTTAATACCTAGCCTTTCACAAATTACGGAGATATTCGATTTTTATTTTAACCATTATAAGAACGCAGCAATCAACTAGTTCCATGCTTTCTGTTGTCAAATTAATCAAAACTTGACTTTGAACTGTGTTGTTGCAATCATATTTATGGACATCAGTAACCAAATTGGGAACTTAAATGGCCGTAGTTCTTTCATGGAGAACGCTTTAAAGTTAGTAGTTTTGAATTAAGGTTAGACACCCACTCTGGGTGTTAAAAAAGTTTTCCTCTAGATTAAGGTGCAGTATTTTTTCTCAAGTATTCTCTCTTTTCCTCCCTGAAAGTAATATGCATGAAGTAGAGGAAACTTTAAAGACTGGACGAAATTCTGTAATATGGAATAAATTCAGTT
This sequence comes from Saccostrea cuccullata, assembly GCF_032062105.1. NCBI lineage: Eukaryota > Metazoa > Mollusca > Bivalvia > Ostreida > Ostreidae > Saccostrea > Saccostrea cuccullata. The sequence continues at coordinate 19,234 of NW_026924909.1, forward strand.
AATTAATTTTGAAAGAATTCTTCTGACTAAAGCATTTAATAATTGGAAAATTTTCATAGACAGCCTTTCTTTTAACAAATGAAAATAAAGTCATATACAGTAATGACTAATGAGTATAGAAAATAAAACATATAGAGATTCCAGTTTTAATAAGCCATGACCAGTCTAGGTTTTATTTATTTAACTGTCATCATCAGTTCGGAACATGTTTTGTAATCAGTCACAAAGTCAATAAAAAATTGCCCATAATTCTTTTAAAAGTATCATGATATAAAATATATTTTATTACTATGTATGTTCCTTAATTACTATCGGTACAACAGAGGGTACGATCTGTTCACCACTTCTTTTATCATTTTGTCCTAAACATCTCGTTTCTGAATTCTAAAGAACAACTATGTGGTAGGGTAATCAAAATTGGGAATGCCCTTTAAAAAATCGTCGTGATGTGATGATCCGATATTGGCAAAATTACGCCGTTAATTTGTTTGTCGTGTATTCTTGCTGTGAACAATAATAATGCAGGAAATCGTGTTATAATGTGGAATTGTTTCAAAATAGATTGTTTTACTGTATAAAATAAAAATTTTTGAATGCACCTTTTCAATAAGCTTATTTCAACTGTGGACCTTTTTAAATTTTAAATGGGGATATAGTAGCCATAAACCTTTCTGAAAAAGGAACATATACAAATACACATACATCCATTTTCTAGATTAGAAAAAAAATTTGTGTCGTATGAGTAAAATACTACCTCGTCCGAGCATGGAAGGTCCACTCTTTTCGGTCCCTTTCAAATTGCATTTCGAACACCCTTACCCTTCTATGACGGTGTACTTGTATGCGACAGCCTTCCAGGTAATATATTGTCAGTGGAAGTGGATGGTTTTAGTTTTAAAACGTTTTCACGAAATTATGAAATGTATTTTATTTCTTATTCTAAAATACCGATGAATATGATTTTCACTCAATAAACTCCTTGTTCTTATTTTTATTTTCATACAGACAAAGACAACTGAGGTTGCAATATGTGTCATTTGACTGTATTTTTGAATTCGATCGTATGGAACGCCGTCACTGCGTTATAGCAGAACACTACTATTGCATTGTGTCAACCTTCCATTACAGTATGTCAACTCTTTATGACATTAACCCACACTACTATTGCATTGGGTCAGCCTTCCATTATATTATGTCAACTCTTTATGACATTAACCCACACTACTACTGCATTGTGTTAACCTTCCATTACATTATGCATACTCTTTATGACATTAACCCACACTATTTTTGCATTGTGTCAACCTTCCATTACATTATGCCAACTCTTTATGATATTAACCCACACTATTTTTGCATTGTGTCAACCTTCCATTACATTATATCAACTCTATATGACATTAACCCACACTACTATTGCATTGTGTTAACTTTCCTTTACATTATGTCAACTCTGTTTGACATTTACAATACTACAATTATATTTCGTCAACTTGCATTTCGTTATGTTTACTTTTCATGAGATCTTAATTTTTATTAACTGACGTGAAAAGCTCATGCCATTCTGTGCGCACTCTTCTACATTATGTCGATTCACTATTACGTTATGCGAACACGGGTATCCTCGGCATTTATATGAGCATAACGTATTTTCCGCGTTCCGCAAGCACTAAAATGGCGGGAGAGAAAACTGTCGTAGAAGAGATTCTCAGCGATTTGGGAATGACTTCTTTAAATGAAAACTTTAAGCGACAAATGACTGACAATCTTGAAACGTGCAAAGCCTCAACACTGCGACTGTGAATTAAAGTCACGTCGAAATTCAATGTTGTTTACTTTAATCTCATAATTAAATAAATCAAATATTATGAGTCGTGCAGCAATCTTTTTTTTTTCTTTTTATTTTGAATTTTTTAAAAATAAAAGTCTTAAACTTTGAAGGACATTGCATTAGTTTCACAATAAGCTTAGCTGAATTAAGTTGAAAACTTTTTTCTATAAAACTATAAAGTCTGAGAGCTTCTCCGCTTTCCGCCCTTGGTCTCCAACCATATACCCCCCCCCCCCTTCTTGTTCAAGATTCCCATATCTGCCACTGATATGTGCCCATGCATGCTTACTAAGGCATATTCAATTGATTAAGATGAGCGACTGGTAGATTTTTGTAATAGAATTCTGGCCCTGGAATGATTAAAAAAATTACTAACTCCAGTGACGTAGCATCTTTTTTTGAAAGAGGAGGTCAGCCAGAAAAAAATCATTTACCCGAAAAAACTTGACAAGCCAAGAAAAAAAGTCCAAGCCCGAAAATCCTATTTCGGGGAAAGGGGTCCAACTTCGATCAATCCTATTTTTTTTCCAGATATATTACATTACCCTTAGTGGATTATACTTCAACAAAAAGTGGGGGTGGGGGGCTGTACAGTTTCAATGAATATTACATTTTCTATAGTAAAGTTATGTCTGGGAAAAGAGGGGAGTTGATATTATGTGCCTGTAATTTGTCCTAATTAATCAGGACCCCCCCCCCCCTTCTTACCAGTCATTAAAACACGGTCGTCAAAATTCATTATATACTAGATATACAGCTTTGAGATAATGTAAATGTTTTTTAACATCAGGTAATGAACTTTTGGAATCAACATGATAAAGAGTTAACACAATATAAAGATATTTTTAAATCACATAAGAAAGAGTTGACATAACGTAATTATATATCCACATCACGGAATGGAGTTTTGACATAATGTAATAAAGTATTGATGTAATATAAAGATATGTTCACATTATGTTATACACTTTTTACACCACGTAATAAAGCACTGACATAAAAGCAAGATGTGTTCACCTCACATCATGATGCCCTCGCGGTAAAATAAAGATAAATCTATATCACGTAATAATGCTTTGAAATAATAGAAATATACACTTTCAAAAAGTAATGGGTTTTTGACTTCATGTAATGATAAGTTTAATTATAAACACAATTTACTTGACGTAATGCAATTTTGACCTCACATATTAAAGAAATGAAATGATGTAAAGAAAAATTCATATCATGCAATAAAGTTTTAACACAATGTAAACACATTATCACTTCACATAATGGATATTTTACTTCAAGTTATGAAGTGCTGACATAATGAAAGGATGTATTTACTTCATGTAATGCAGCATTGGCATGATGTTAAGATATTTTTACATCATCTCATAAAAAATTGACATAACGTAAAGATATGTTCACATCACGTAATGATAAATTGACATAATAAATGCATAGTTGTATGCTATAAGGCAGTGTTGGCGTTCCATAATTGATCCTGATGCAAATTTTGATGTAAATAACACATGTTTACAGTCTTGTGAAGCAAAACGATACATTTTAAAATATTTATTGTGATATAAAAGAGTAAAAATGCCACTTACTTAATAGATTTATGGTGTTCAGGATAAATTCACACATTAAATATTAAGCATTCTTCAATTCCTCTGCTTGCAATCTGTGTCTGTTGTTGAGGAGAGTGATTTCATACCTGGAGATAACATGAACAAGAGTTAATCTTTACATGATGTAAAAATTTAACATCCTTATTATACATTCTTGGATATACAAAAAAGTAAATAATACATCTCAGTACTATGATCAAGTCTTTAAAATGTTAGAAACTCTCAGGCCCCTTTTGTGGGAAGGAATTTCAGTTTTGCGGACAAATCTTAGTTGAGCAAATAATAAAAAGAAGAGAAAAACATATGAGTTTTAAATAATATTTATTTAAGGGAAACATTAAAGCAAAGGTAGTTTCTAATGTTTTAATAGCACATACAAGTATTATATGGGGGAAAGGGGGGGGGGTCCACAACATATACAGTGTACCCATTTACTGTTGAAAATGTACACTAAAAGTTGCCCCCCCCTAACCGGCCCCTCCTACACAAAATACTAGTAGTATTTTTCTACAGATTGTTCTGACAATTTCCTTCCCCTTTTTATTTGCTTGTCTCCAAGTTTTTTTTACAGATAACTTGTTATACATACACCCCCCTTTTAAAACGAAACGTGCCTGTATACTTGCTAATTTTCCCTCCTTGCTCACTGGTTCCTAATGGCCTGAGTCTACAATGTTTATGAAGATAAAAGGGGCAACTTTTCAACAAGAGAACATTTTTATTCAGAATTAATAATGATATACCGACAACGACATGATGTAAACATCATGATGCATAGTATCATAATACGTGTTATCTTTTTAATTTCTCTTTATAGCTGCAAAAATACATCATAGATATCCACCTTATGTAAATTATTATTGACGTGCAGGCTATAAATAATAAAATATACAATATATTAGCAATATTTACCCCAAAGTCTTCGATGAAAACACTGCAGCTAATACGACCGGAAGTCTTTCTATGCCTCCCGGTGAGGGCGCTGCGAAAACATGAAGATAATTTGGCGCGAAAATGAGTTAGCGGTCCCTCTCTTATATGTCTCTGAAATAAATATACTTGCAGTCTGACCTGGGGTTTTTTACTAATTCAAACGGTATAAAACATCCTGAACATTTGTTCCTTCTATTTTGTGACTTCGTTCTCTATACAATATATGAATGATGTATGCTAAAAGACGTCTTTCAGACCTTCCGCATTTCCTCAAATATGTGTCAACACACAATATCGTGCAGCTACACGTACGTGTAAATTTTGCTGCAGCATGTAATCTAAAACGCCGATTGTTAATAAGAATGGAATTATTCAATTATAATTTTAAATACTAAATTGATAGGCTCCATCATTGCAATAATTAATTCGATAACTTAACTATACAACTCTGTCACTACATTGTACATTTGTGTACACATAAGAAAACGTTTTGGTTTGTTTCGTTTTATTTTCGCATACGATATTCTATCATGGCTTCCATTTAAACCTTCAACCCCTAAGGAATTTTAAGTTGTACGTTTTAAGAACTAAGTGGATAGTATTAATATTCCTGTATTTGGTAACAAGACTACCATTTCATTCCGAAAGAGGGGGTGGGGGGGGGGGGGTAATTCTCGAAAATGTTGAAAATGTTTTTGCTTGCCAGACATTTTTTCCGTGAAGAGGAAAATAAATAGTCTGTCCTCATTTTATTGGAAATAAATATTATTTTAAAAAATGACTTGGGAAAACATGCCAACCACCCCTCTCCTTCAGAATAAAATGGTGGTCCCCTTACATGTATCTGTTTTGAATCAATAATCTCCT